>NW_009918880.1:0-31999 GCF_000696875.1 Nestor notabilis
CTAACTATTCCATGATTCTATGATTCTATTAGCAGCCTGTTAGGGGTAACCCAGTCACTGGAGCAGGAAGGTTGTCTCTGAGAGCAGAAGATCCACTCAGGTGGCATGAGCTACACCCCTCTCCCCTGTGAGCTGACATGCTGCAAACCAGATGTGAGCTGGAAGCCATTTAGACAAGTTTGGATCTTGCTGAAAGGTAACGTAATGTTGAGAAGCAGGACTTATTTGCTTGGGCACAGTACTGAGCTAACACATCTAAATGGCTTCCAGAGTACAGCTGGCTCATGGGGAAGTCTAGCTGGCAATTGTTTGCACATGGCAATGTAGTTGGACCCTGGGAGGAGATCAGTCTGAGCTCTGTTCCACCTTGTGCGTTGCCATCAGAATCATTCACTGAGTTCAAGTGGCAGATTGTGATCATGAGAGAGCCGGGAAGAACTGAACTTGCAAAATCTCAGCTGGAGTTTGTAAAGGTCAGTAGCAAGAAAGTAGAAATTCTTATGTGTAAATGGCTAAAATAGGCATGTGGAAAGAAAACGAATGGGATCCTTTTTACTTTTGCTCTATATAAGACACCGTGTAAAAGAAAAATTCAAAAAGTCTTATAAGTGAAATTAAATTGTACAGATGAACTACAGAAGTTACCCTGCTCAGTCCCTCCATTCACCATCACAGATAAAGTAATTTTTCAGAAGCTTATGTGGTGTGTTTAGTTAAACAAATTTCCTAAGAGACATGATGGACTATTTTTAAGCTGAACACTCACAGTAACAATTACCTGCATTCTCAATGTCCATGAGCCTCAATAAACAGCCCATGGATTTATGTCTTAGTGAGAACCAACCTATTAGTTTCAGCCATAAATCTCATGTGCCTTGTGTGCAAAGTGAATTTTAATAAAAATCATATAAGGAGCCAGACTTGCTAGGCAGGGTTTCACATGGCTGCCAACATTTGAAAACAATTAATAGAGACCTTTTGGGGGAGGGTAAGTAGAACCATGTCTTTAGCTCCTGTTGAAATACAGTGGACTCAGTGAACTTGCCTGAAGGACAGAATAAAGAGGGTTTTCTCTCTATTAAAAAAAAAAAAAAGAAAAAGAAAGAAATGGAGGCCATCACTTCTAAATAAGGGCAGATGGCATGGAAAGGGTCATTCCTTTGAGTGTGCAATCTCATCCTCCCCGACACCCTGCTGCCAGGGAAATGGCAGTGAGTATCTTAAAATTAAGTAGCAAAATAAAATAAATATACATCTGTGCTCCCTGGTCTGAAAATAGATTCTGGCCCCTAATGAACAGAGGTAGCATATGTGTTCAGTTTTGAAACCCTCGCCTTCAGTGCTCCTTGTCCACTCCCTGTCTGAGTGTGCAGAATATGTCGTGTCGAACAGAGTCCAAAAGACAAAGCTAGGAGCCACTGCTCATTTTTATTCTGGTGGTCATATTAGTTTTATAAGCAAATAGTTTGGGCATAGAAAAATAAATATGAACACTTCAAAGACAAAAGGTTGTGTCCCAAGATTCAGATGCTTTGTACTGTCTCCACGGTGCAGAGGGCGGAAAGGTTCCTCTGAAGGGGAGGCCAGGGATTTCTGTAACACGCAAGGAGCCTCACAGGGTCTTGGTGTTGTGTCTGCGCAGTTCGTACAGGACTGGTTCAGCTGGTGCAAATTAACTCGGCTCACAGGCTATAATATACTGCTATAATATACTGAGGAACGGATCTCTTATCACCAGGCTGGTAAAGGACCTCAGGATTGAAAGGTACCTTTATACCAACTTTAACCAAGTACAGCTGAGGGCAGGCCCACTTCACGTCTAATACCAATAAATATGTAGGCTTCGTCCAGGTAGGGAACTCTGGTAGTGATAAGGGGATAGCTACACTCTACCTGACTGCTTTTAAGAAACACATGGCATATGTTTTGAGTTACTGAAATGGCATGTACCAGTACTGCATATACTGTGTATACTGTGCTGCTACTCACATACTCATGTTTAAATCCAGGTTGGGATGACTATAATTAAATTAATATTGTAATTACAGACAGAGTCAGCTTCTTCCCTTTGGAAGTTCTTGATGGAAGAAAGTGATTGGCACTGGGTTTATGGCCAATTTTCTTCAACAGTCAAAGTGTGGGTCCCCTTATCTGCTACCGTACATACATATATATTACACTGAAAACACTGAAGCTTGGGTACACAATTGAGCAGTCAAAAGATTCAGTCTAAACAGATTGAATTTGCGCCAGCAATACAATGTCCAGACATGAATAGCTAAGTACAGCCATCATGTCAGTCAAAAAGTGCCTTGAGTTTAGATAGTCCCACTCAGAATACTGGAAGGAAGGACCAAGCCATTTTCCTCCCCACCTGACTCTTCTGCTGTACTTCTCTACCCTTTCAAGGGTGTGGTAAGGTATTTGGTTGACTGAGATATTTTCAGACACTTGCAATGAAGATGTCTTCACATCTTAAAGCACCTTGAGGATTAATTTGACATATACAGAAAACATGTACTGCTCCTTGGTGAGGAAGTACTAACAGATTCTGCCTTCAGATTTGGGTACACCAAGCTGATTTGTGTTACTGCCAGCTGGGTATATGTAATTATGCTCAGCCTGGACTGAAGGACTGCACATTGGTGGACATAGGGAAGACAGTGTGAGCAGAATGGTCAAGAGCAGTAAGAAAGCTTGAGGAACAGAGTTGAAAACTGAATCCAATTTGTGTCCTAGTCCAGTGTTTGTTTAGTATTGTAACATAACCTTTAAGATGATTAAAAGGTTGATCAAAAAAACAGGACATGTCTTTCTCTCTACTTCTGTGGTCTTCTACACATAGGAGTCTTTTGCTATCTTGCAGTAAATGCTCAGGTATAAACTATAGTTTCAACCTTCCTTTTCTTGCCTCTGGATATCCTAAAGAGACTCCTCAAATTACTCAAGAGGTTTGTGATAGTATATTGTTTTCTTGGACTTAACTTTGTGTAATTAAACACAGGTAATCCTGGTTTATTTCTGTTATCCCTTAATTGAGCTATAAGATTTTTTTAAGCTTAAAAAATGCCACAGGCTTTTTAAGGGCTCTAAATTAAAATGCAACAAACTGAAAAAGAACCTTCCCCAGTTAATGCCATTGACCGATAATCTGCCAGGTTTAATTGTAAAAGAGTGCATTTTTTCAAATTCCAAAATCCCAAAGAGATCCTTCAAAACAACTATATGGATTTGATTTCATTTTTCTCCTTTTTCAAGTGCCCTGGAGTGCTGCGTCTCTATTTTCTCACTCTCAGCCTGAGGTATGCTTTTATGACTAAAGTATCAAAACCCCTGCATACAGAGGTTCATTACAGAAATCCTGATAGATCTTTAGCTGCATGGGTGGGCGCAGCTTTAGCAATTGCATCTTTAAAAGTCTTATTCACCCTGTCACTGCTGTAACAGTGGCACCTGTTAGCAGTGCTGCTGCAGTCCCTCACTGTTTCCATTATAAACCTCTCTTTTCATGAGTTCATTTCTTGGCTAATAAAAGTTTCCTCACAGCTGAAACTTGGCTGAAAGTGGCTTTGCCTGGGAATGATTATTATTAATATTTTTTTAATATAAATTTCTTTTAAAAAATCTTTCTGTTATTTTTAAATTAAAAGAGAGGAAGGTTTACAGGGTTCAGATACTTACTCTGTGCATATATGACCAGGTCTGGTGGCCCTGTTTACAGATGCCAGCTAAAAATTGTCCCGTGGGTGACATGGCACAAAACTCAATGAACTGCTGCCAGCTGAAGACAGGGGTGATGACAAACTGAAAACTGAGCGGGAGTTCTGCTGCTCTCGTCTACTTGGATTACACTGGTTCCTAGGAAGAGTGCAGACCCTAGGCCAGTGGGTTTGGGAATAAGTATATCCAGGAATTTAAGGTTGAATGAAGAGCACAACAGCAGTAGGTTCTTCCTTTCAGAAGTGAGCTGTGCACGTTAATTTTCTAGAGGAGATTAACTTAAAGTAGCCTAAAGAGTGTAACCTCTGCATGCAGTGCCCACTAGGTGCACCAGTGCTTTCACTTCACGTGTAATATCAAGTAGGGCTAAGGACAAAGTGTGTCCTGCCTCCTTATCATACATTACTCAGGGTTTGCTGATCTGTTTTTCCCCTGCTGTTCCCACGTATCCTTATCGGACACTGAGTTTCCAGCAGCTCTCTTCTCCCTCCAGAGCACTGATTTCCTCTCCTCCCCCTGCTGCATGGCACTGGGGAAAGGCAGCTTGGATCCCTGGCTCCCTGGTTCCCTGGCTGTGACAAAGCTTCTGCTTCCAGCTTTCCTCATACCCTTGTTGAAGGAACATGTACTCTCTTCCACTTCCAAAAAGCTGGTCAGGAGGAGATGGCCATACTTCATTGGTGACGTAGAGTGCGTATTTGGGAAAACAGTATCTCTTCCCTCTCTCCTAAATAATTCTGAGCAAGATAATATACACGGTGCTGAAATATTTAGCAATATTGACGACATCTTCATTCCAGTCAGGAAGTGATACATAGATTATAAGATTCCTACAAATCCACAAGGGCAGGTCCCCACCAAGGAATTTTGGACAAACATACTTTGCTGAAATAGAAAATAATCTAGGTTTGAACTCATGTATACAAAGGAAATCTCTGACATTGCCTTCTCTTTTTATTCAGGATTTGGGTGGTAAACAGACCTTGTGAGGATGTGAGTGAATTTTATCCTTTCCTGTTTATGAAACAAACAAAAAAGGCAATCTTTCTTTTTTTTTTTAATTAAAAAGAAACCAAGTATCAAGTGACTGAAGATCAAAGCAGCAGCCTTGCTCTTTTGCAGTGGGGGATGTGATCATTTTCTATATAGTATTTCAGTTTATGCATTTTCTGTTGTGTAGCTGTTGTGCAAGCCTTCAGATTTGCCCCATCCTTCCCTCATGCAGGTACATCATCAGGCACAGAAACAGCCCTTGCTGGGCAGGAGCAGGGATGAGTATTCAGTTGCTCATGCAGGGGGTGTGGAGCAGCTCACACACATACCAGACACATACTGTGGCCGGGCATCCCTGCCCTGGGTGCCCTGGGCTGGGCACGTGCGGATGCTGGCCCCCCAGCCTGCCCGTGGGCACCCTAACTGCTGGCCAGAGAGCTGCTCTCCATTTCTCTATGTGGTTGGTTTATACCACATGGAGTATCTGGGGCTAAACCACCCAGGTAAGAGGTGCGGTCCTGATTTCAGATCCCTCCCAGCTCTCATTAAGGGTGGATATTTGAAACGAGGTCTCAGGCCCAAAGCACAACTTGGCTCTCACTGCACAACTGGACTTATCCTGCTTGTTGTTTAAGAGAGGGTGAATAATTTTCTTACAAGGCAATAAAGATGCTTTGCCAGGAACTAGGATACCCAGCTTCCAGTCTTTCCTCAAATGTCTGGCTAAGTACATACTCTACAATACAGCATAGCATCCCGGGATGCAGGATCCTGTGGGTCTGGGCAAAGAATGGTCTTAGAGCATGCAAGAAACCAAATTCCTTCAGCATCCCCTCACATCCAACCTACAGCACTCCAACTTTCCCCGCAGGGGTGGTGTGAAATTCACTTGTCATTCCTTTGCTTTTCTTGCTCACCCCTAAAATGTTGCATTTTGAGAAGGAAACTCAGTTTTCCCATTTTTCACCTTGTCAAGAAGAAGGTAGATGTCACCTGAATTTTTCATCCCATCTTCCTTCCCATCCTGTTTCCTCCTCCCTGTTCACTGTAAACTGAAAGAAAAAAGAAAGCAAACCCTGCCCATCAGTCTGGCCTCAGCTCCAACGTGCCCTCACATCAGCTGCTTCTCTGCCTTGGTTTCCCCACTGCTAAAATAAAGATTATGCACATCATAGGAGAAACTAGCCCCAGAGGAATTCACTGATCTTTGCTAGCTGGTGTCCTGATCCTGCCGTGTGTAAAATGTAAATTGCCTGTTACAGTTTTCCAGAAGGAAAGGAGCTAAACCCTGCCATGCTGGCTGCAAGAAGGATCAGCATTTCATAAAATCTTTACCAAATCCTCTTACCCAGACACTTCTGTTCCAGCTTTACAGACTTGGGCTTCCTCAGACATGCCTCTGATTTACAGCTCAGTCTGTGGAAGAAGAGGAATCAGGCCCAGGGACTCCATATTATGCTATTTTAAAACACCAACAACAATTAGATGTTATGCAGTTAACTAACAACAGGAAGGAAAAAAACTACGAGGAATTGTAAATATATCCTAATAATTGTATTGCAGCATAGGATTTATAATTACTAAATGTGTGATAACTGCTTCCTAAATGCCCATGCTCTTTAAACAACCTAATTTATAATTTAAAAAGCTGACAACTCTTAAAGTGTTTTATTTTATCTTGTCTGAAATAATTGAAGACTAAGTTATTGAAAACCTTTATTTTTCATTAGCCTTAAATTCAGCTACAATTAATGTGCCCAATTTGATTATAAACTGCACAAATTAAACAATAAAGAGCTGTCTAATGAGAAATTAATTATGAGGAACAGAAGAGGAGCTGGGCTGGATAAAAGCAATAAGTTATGGCCTATGGCAGAATGTGTCAGGTTTTAAAGGAGACAAAGGGCTTTTTCCTCAATGTGTGCCAGTGCTGATAGGGCTCATCACAGATCAGTAGATCCAGAAGCCATAACAGCACGGTAATTGAAACTGCCAAAATCAATAGTGCTGACAACCTTAATTAAATTAAATATGTCTCTGATGAGCTCAAACAGCATGGCAGCGGACCACTTGACCCTTTCTCGGAGCCCCACTTGATACAGTGCAGCATGCAGCATGATGGATTTCACCCCCGAGGACTGCTGGAGCCCTCGCGCTACTGTAGAAAATTGCTCCAAGAGTGATGATGGTCTCCCCAGCGCAACTGGAGCTTTGACTCCAAAGTGCAGCCCCAAGTGCGTCGCCTGCTCTGGCTTTTGCTTTGACTGGAAAGCGCAGGGGCTACTTTGCTGAGAGCAGCTGGGGAACGTTGTCATCGTGTCAGCTTTCTGCCCTCCTCCCAGCAAAAGCAGCAGTTTGGTGTGCTGAGTAGGAAAACAACTTCCATCACAGTCGGCTGGCACAGAAACAGTTCTGACTTTTTATTGCAAGCGGCATAGCTGGGACATCCATTTGGAACGGGATCCAACTCAGGCTGGGGTTTTAGGCTTTGTCTTTTTAAAATAAATAGAGATTGGGCTGAGGCACCCTGGAATTATCTGAATGATCATCATGGGATTATAAAAGGGGAAAATTGAGCTGTAAATGGGCAGGAGGCAAAGAAAATTTCTTGTTGCTTAAACCACAGGGCTGGGATCTCAGCTCAGTTGTGCAGTCAGCAGCCGTTTTCCTCGCTAGGAAATTACATGAGTAAATATTTTTGCAGAATGCTGTTCTCTTGACCATGTAGTGCTGACTTCCTAAACAACACGAAATAATTGTACCTCTAAGTTTTCAAAATGTTTATGTCAGCATTAACAAACTGTTCCTTCATTATAAGCCTGTCAAAGATCAGAGGCTTAGATTATTGAAGTAGATTCCTTTCGAATGCTGAAGTTGTTGCTGTGACAACTGGGGGAGAGAAGAGATTGTTGGAGGTGGACAAACTGTGGGCTTTCCATACCAAAAGGTTTTAAATAATCCGCCTCCCTGTTTAGAGAAATACCTCAGTCACAGTAAAGTCCCTCCAGCTAAGCACAGAGGTCTCAGAAAGATAAAATGTAACATTGCATCTAAAAACCTATGGGTTTAAATCATGCTGTTGAGCTACATATATATAAATTAGGCTAATCTTCAATAAATGTGATCCACATACTGTAATTCTGTTCCATGTGTAACATTTTATGGAAGACACCTATTCCATATATTGTGGAGCACTGCTGTTCTGCCTGGAACTTGGGCAGGAATTTATGGTACTGGAAAAATTATACAAAAGGCGATATACCCTTGAATCACACTCAGGCCCCCCCTCGCAGTGCGGTTTATGGCACTGCTAATTTCAGTACAGTTCTGTGTCAGGCAAACTGTTTTATAGCAGCCTCTAATCCAGCCTTGAAAATTTTGTAATCCAGTGCGTAAGAAAGCAGTTTGCAGGGGGTGGGAGGAAAGGTTGTGTGTGGATTTTGGGAATATTTCAGTCCAGCTTTTTCTTTTTTCTTCATTTTTTTCCCTTCCCCATCCCCCCTCTTTTTTTCCTCTTTCCTTTTCCTTTTCTTTTTCCTTTTTTCCCTCTCCTTCTCCTCCCCTTTCTCCTTCTTCTCCCCTTTCTCCTTCTTTCTCCTTCTTGGTCCCATTCCCCTTCCCCGTCTTTTCCCTTTTCCTTTTTTTTTTTCCTTTGAGCTAAACAGAAAATAAAACCAACCGTTTCGTTCTCTAAGTCCTGTGTATTGTTTTCATTATTATTAGCGCAGAGTTGTAACACTGTAGGCAGGGGTCAGACAGATGACAAACTCCCCATAAAAATCTATAGGGGCTGATGCAACCTCTGCCTTAGAAAACCACAAGCTTTTTAATGACAGCATCAAGTAATAACAAATTATTAGTAAAAGTATTAGTGACAGTGTCAGCAATAACCAATGTCTTTACCCTCCCTTCTCCTCAAAAGCAGGATGAAGAGACTTTTTGCCTGTAATGGTGCCGTTAACGTTGCTGCGCTTCTAGAGCAAAAGAGACTTCCCAGATGGTGAAATGGAGCAGAAACTTCTCACATACATCATGAGAGCTGTGATTGCAGCTCTAGAAAAACAGCAGGGTGGAAAACAGAGTTTTTCCAGTGGTTTGATAGCCAAGGTGGCTGCTCACCGTCAGCAGAGAGCACCTGCTCGGGTGTCTCCTTTACCTTCCATGGTGGTGTTGGTTTTCTGGCCAGCTAACTGGTTATCCTCATGCACATACTGCTGGCCTCATCCAGTCCTTAGCCCTCTCTCCATCTTCTGTCTTCCTATTGTTTAACTTTTATTTACCACCTTTTTCTACTTGCATCTGTGCCACAATAGATGCTTTGCCCCACCATACAGTGTGGTGGGTGTAAGGTAGCTGACCCCTTTGCTAAAGAGGGTGCCGGCATGCAGGAGGGTGCTCCCCTGCGTGCAGGCAGAGGAGTGAGGGGGAGCACACGCAGCCAGCATAACCCTTGTCTTCCCAGCATTACTGGGGCTAGAAGCTGGTAGAGTTTTACTGCCTGAAAAAGAAAATACTGTGGCAGAACACTTGGGATATGCTGCTTTCGTTCCATCAACATAATGCATGGGAGCAGGGTGAGGAAGTGAGCTCTCTGATGGCTCTCTGTGCTCGGACAGGAGAACAGTGTAAATTTGACATTTTTCTGGAAAGTCTGGGCTGACAAAACATGAATTTAAAAGCTTCAATCCTTGAGGTTTTGTGCTTTTAGTTTCTCTTGACAAGTACATCTGTAGCAAGCCAAACATTCAAAGCTCACTCTTGTTGGGAAAACGGTTTAGAATAAGTGATTCTTAATCTGCTTATTCAAGATAGAGATATGCTCTGGAGCCAAACTTTTCTGCATGTTCTGTTATTTTTGGCCAACCGTACTATATCTCCCTAATCTTAAAGAACCCAAAGTATTTGCTTGTTGCCAAAGAAACTTTATGTTTAGGAGAGATCTGACTAGCTACAGGCACCTTCATCATTGAGTTTTCAGTCCTCCATTCTGTCCCATGGCAGCTGACCTCCAAGTGACCACGGAGGGTGGCCCTTGTCGCTGCGACTGGAATATATAAACCCCCTAATTGAGAGCAAAAAATGTAGAGCAGCATAAAGGTTTTGAATTGACTCTCAGTTTGTGTATTCTATTGATAATTTGGCCTTTATCTCCTGTATTGTTCTCTGTACTCTGAAGCTTCTGATTAATCTCGAGTAATGTGTCTGAGCTAGTCTTGTGTCACCAGCTTTTGCAGTGGGGAAGAAAACTGAGATTGCAAGACAGATAGCTCGGAAGGAGCAATTTGTATAAGGAGGGGACCCACATTGATCATGTCATAGCACTACTGCCAGTAACAAGGACCCTTCAACTCCAAGTAGAAAAGATTCTAATTTTCACAAAAAAGCCTTGGCTTGAATAGCTGTAGAGAGAAAAACCCATGCAAAGAAATTTTGTACAAGTACACCTTCAAAACAAAAGAAAGAAAGAAGCAAATCTTTCTAAAAGGGTTCATGGAAATCTTTTATGTAACACATATAGGGATGGCTTTTCTGGGTGGTTAAAAGAGAAGACACTGGAAGGACTGTAAATCCAGATCATGGCACTAAAGCAAATGCAGGTGTGTAGCTGCACATCCACTCTCATAAATACCCTGGCTGCAGCTGGCCGTGCCAAAGTCACTTCATGCTCCCCAAAACTCTCCTCTGCCTGGACACCAGCAAAACCCGAGCTATGGCTGGCAGCTGGTGTTCCAGCTGCTGTTACTCTACTGATTTCAATCACCCATGTTGGCTGTTGTGTTTGTAATACCCATGAGCCTGTGACCTAATTATATATGTTTTATGTTTGACTCATACAGGACCAAGTTCCTGAATTACTGACCTTCGAATCAGAGCTTTCTATTTTCAGTGTTCAAATGTGTTCAAGTTTTGAGTAGAGATGCATGGAAAGTGAAAACTTTTGTACTGGGCCTGATCATGAAATATAATGACCCATTAGCGTTCCACTCCAAGCAAAATTTGGTTTGAAATACAGCTTTAGGAGCTGAAGGCAAATCATGTAGTTGGAAGGGTGATCTTGAAGTCTTACACAGTGGAAAAACATGTTTGTGTATCACACATACTCATTGTTATCAGGCTGAATCCACTTTAACTGGATGGAGTCACAACTCCTTTGCGCACTTCTGATATTTTGCAGGTTTCTTATGTTCCAACACCACCAAAAATTAATACCACACCTTTTTTTTTCTGGAAAAATCACAATTACTCTATTTTATTGCAGAATATTGTGGTGTTTTATGATTTATTGATTGGTTTATTGCATAATGATGTAACATATGATTTTACCTTTTTCTTTCAAAAGACAGAACTGAAATGTTTTTTGTATACTTCTTATTTTTTCTGCTTTAAAATTGCTAAATAGAAATGGCAGGATTAGTAATGGTCCTCTGCTGTTGCTAAGATGTTGTCTTACTGTCCCTAAATAAAGCTTGTTATTGCCTTTAGTTTTGCCTGCGTACAGACACAGTTAAATAATGTCATTTTTATCCTTTCATTCCTTTTGATTTAAATTCTAGAAACTTTTGATGTCCTGATAGTATCTTCTGACAACACAGAAATGTAATGAACTGTGAATGCCCTGAAGCACAGGCCTTCAAAATTTAGAATAACATGAGTTCACACTGAAGGACATTTTATTGCCTTATTATTATACTATTACGGGAAATAGTCTTAGGAGGAAGGGGAATATTAAGAAATTATTGTTCATTTGAGTCATAGGTCAGATCAGAGACCTTATTGCAAATGTATAGAAATTATCTTTACAGCTCCTAGAAGGTTAGATGGAGTTCAAGGCCAAGCATTCATACAGCTGAGAAAGGTCAAATTATACATATGATAATACTTGGTGACAACAAAGCCAGAGGTCAAGTCTGAGGCATTATTGTGGCACATACAGAGAAAATTACCATTCAGATATCATATGGCAATCCTGCTGGCTCCGGGGCCAGATTCCCATCTTGGTTCTGCTGTTGTAAAATGAATGATCCCAGTTATGCACCTGTGCATTTAGAAGACTAGGTTTATTCCGGAATCTTTAGTTTGATGAAGTTTCCAGTAGAGAAAGTAAACAAGTTCCCCTTGATTCTTTTCTATTTCCATATTTTAAGATGTATAGACTTCTTTTCAAGAGGTAAATCAGCTACAAGAATTTCCATTTTGTTATTGCAATATTTATGCATGCTGAATTCCTAGACAAAAACAACAATAACTATAGTACACTCTTGTGAAATCTGTATAGTCACTGATATAATGGATAAATGGAAGAATGATTTTCTAAATTGGTTATTGTTCTGAGTTGTTTAAGATCCTCCGAAAATAGCCAACTCAAGTAAATAATCTGAGAGTTTAAGGAAAAAGTTCAAATTTTAGACTAAACTTCCTTTTTTGGTGCTGTTGTAAAAATTTATAGTGTCAGAATAGATCAAAAAAAATGGTCCTCCCCAAATCAGCATGAGAAAAAAGTTAATGATTCAAAGTTACGGGTAAAAGGAATGATCATTTGGGAATATATTCAAACAGTGGGATAACTTGTATATTTACTCTAATACATTGTTCTTGGCAGTTGGAAGTAATACAATGTTATTTCTACTGATAAGAGTTTATAAAGGCCCAGAACTTCAGTGTAGGAGAAAAAATACCTGTGTGTACTGCTGCTTTTGCATCATGTTGTGTACATGGTACCACAATGATTAGTAATAGTAATAGTACAATGCAAATAAATATTTCTGTTAAACAGAAACTGATTCTGTATTAGTTATCTTGTCATTTATTCAGACATATTTGTCATTAGACTGAGGAGAGTCTCAATGAAACGGCTAAAGACAGAAAAATTCCATTGCAAGAAATATGTGACAATTTGCCCTGTGCCTGGTTGAATATATGCTATTATAGGCATGATGCCCTTTAAAATTGCTGCACAAAGCTGTATATTCATAATCACTTAAAAAATAGTGTCTGCTATATACTGCATGTGAAAATGATACTCATACAGAAAAAAATCAAGCTGCTATGTTTAGCGTATGCATATATATACATATGCACAGACACATGCAATTTATGTCAAATTGCCTTTGAATCACTTTTTTTTTTTTCAGTTATTGTATTAATACTAAAATACTCTTGACCAGAAGTAAGACATTAGTAAGACATTTCCTAATAATGAAAAAAATTACAGCATTACTAAAGTTGAACTGCTATTGTGGATTGTGAGCGGCTACAGCAGGACCAGTGGCATAGTATGCCAGCAGACCAGTCCATCTTACTTAATATTTAGCTGCAGTACCTGTTGAGTTATATTACCTTCTGTTCCATCCTCTATGAATATTTTTCCAGTCCACTACATAGCATCAGCTGGTCCATGTATTCTTGTGGCAGAGATAAATACCATACAAAACCACTCAGCAGTTCTGGTACAGGGTGTCATTGAGAATCTTACCGACAATATTCAAATCATGTGAGATGTATTGAGAATTTTACTGACAATATTCAAGTAACACGGGATGTACAATTCTAGGAGTAGGACTGTAGCTTTTGCATACAATGCCTTACTGTGCCCTTGGTGAGGGAATTTGTACTACTTGAGTGAAAGCAATAAATGTCATTCTTTGGAGATTTTAATGCATGGGCATGTAAAGGAAGATTTATGAAAGACAGAAAAAGATTGTCACAAAGATAAGTTCAAGTATTCAGCTCCTGAAAATTGAAAATGAAACTATCTTTTCTTTCCCTGACTGACTTGCCAGTTCTGGTGTTTGTACTTTGAGTCTTCTTTTAAACCTACCTGTTGCTGCTAATAGAGAGTATGGGAATAGTAGCCTTCATTTATTTTGAGCCCTCCTAAGAAATATGAGGGAATATGATGCAAGTGCAACTTAAAGCTTTAGAGTCAGTATCTCGTGATCTTTACGTGAAGGAATCCTTGCTGACTGACCTGCCTGTGCTTTAGATTCACAATACTATCAGTCTGCCAGTGGTTATTGTGGTCTAAGTTGCGCTTTCAGCTTTGATTTGGTTTAGTCCAGTTTCAAATACTGAGTCAATCACGTGATGAGTTAATTGAACAACTGCTCTGTATTTACATTGTAGGGATATGAATGAGTCAGAACTTGACCATCTTCTCCACTGGTTGTTGCTGAAGAAAGACCCCAGCCACTGGCCAGTGGTGCTGGCACACAGAAAGGTCACATTCACTTGGGGTATGACAGTTATTAATGATTCCAAGGATCTTTATTTTTCCTAAAGGAACAAACTTTGATATGATTATATATTCAGATTCCAACTCTGCCCCCCCCCCACCCCCGAATGCTCCTCAAGTTTCAACTGGATCTTTTAGCCAGATTTTCCCTCAATTCCAGACCCGAAACAGTGCACATTGCTCCAGGCTGTTACCCAATATGAGCATCCTTTTCTCACTTAGCCTGTCTTCCAGGACAGACCAGGAACAGGGAGTGAGCAGAGCAGAGCAGAGAAGCAAATCAACATGCAGGACCCTGCTTCCCCTGGGCAGAGCAACCATCCCTCCTACAGTAGCCAGGATGCTGCTTCCCTCACTGCTCATTGCCTTCCACAAGCAGGAGGGAAGCAGGACAGCCAGGTACCCCACCGGCTGGCCAGCTGGTGAGCACAGCCACAGAGGGACCTTGCAGGAGACCTGTGCACGGTGTCAGCTCAGGCAGCAATTTCCCTTTCATCAGTGGTGCTGCTGGCACCAGCCCTCGCTCACAGTCGGTGCTGCCGCCGTGCTAGCACAGCTGTTTGTGCAGCTGTGCGGGCGGCCAGATGGGAGAAGTGATTCTGGATGGAAAGAAAAATATGTTGCTTTGTGCAGGGTGTTTTAACTTTCTGTTTTGGCCCTGCCAGATCATTTCCCTGCTCCGGTTCTCTGGGCTGGCACTAAGAGCTGTGCCAGGCGGCTGCAGGACAGCAAGACAGTGAGCCAACAGCCACTGCCCTAAGTGCTTTGTACCACTGGAGATGCACTCGTGGGACTCGTGCTGCCATTTGATAACCATTTACATCAACACTCAGAAAGCAATCTTCCTCCTGACTTCTCTTTCTTCCCCACCTGAGCATTTCCAGGTCCCACTGCTGCCCATGCATGGAGGTGCTCCTCCAGCCAAGCAGGTGAGGGAAGAATCAGGTGGGCTAGCACACTGGGATGAAAAATACCCACTTATCCCATGGGAAATTCCTCTGCTAGGCCAGCTACCCTAATCCTCTTCCTGGCAGAGCTGCACAAGCCATTTCCCCAACAGCAGGGTAGGCAGCATGGGAAAGCTGAGTAAACTCAGCCTGCTGTTCCCTACCAGATGTGTTTCCCACTGTGTAAACTAGACATAATAGGGATTACTAAAAAAGTGAAGGTACTGCCTACTGGCCAGTATCATGCAGCATTTTCACAAACTCCCTGCTTTCACTTGGGACATGGTAAAACGCTTTAGCTTTGCTCTCCTGTAGTTTTCAAGGTGTTTTGTCTGCCATCAGAAGCTGGGAAGAGCTGTAGGTGTGTGAAGAGTGCCTCCTTGCCAGCATAGACCATGGATTTCCATGCCACCATGCCACCATGGCACCCTTCCCATGGTGAGCAACTGTCCTTCCTATGTGGGATGAGCTGCTGACCCTGGCAGGGGCACCAGAAGGGACAGCCTGGACCATTCATGCAGCAACACAACCAAATCCAGTGTCTGACAGTCCTCTGCATGCTGCTCCCTTACTAAATTGCCTGTTTTGTCTAAACTTAAAGTCATCAGTTTCAGGAGCGATGTCAGGCACCAGTCATAAATACCCTATCCCAGGTCAGCCTAGCTACTTATTTCACAGCCAGGCTGGTGCTTTTGTGGCTGGTTTCACTAGTCTGAAAGCCCAGGGAGCAAACTAGGCTCTGTTCGACTTTGTCCATGGCCAGGAAGATGTGGGCAATATTTTGTAGCATAAACCTGTTCACTGGCAGTGAAATCAGCTAAAATCAGTGCAGCGTTTAAAACACATTTAGATGAAATCTCAAACCCAGAAAGAGCCTTGTTTATCCTCTCGGATCTCAGGGAAAGTTTACAAAGCTGATAGTTATAAAATCATCATGTGCTACCAGACTTTACCCAGTTTTTAGCATTTTCAGCCTCCTTTGAAGCCATTGACCCAAAACCACACTTATTCTCAGATAAAGCTGGGATGCTGGCCTGAAAGAAGCAGTGTCTCATGTTTTCTGCACACTTCAGGGCTAGGTATTGAAATGCCTTACAGAAACCTCAATACTTAGGAGATATTAAGCACCTGCTGCCAGAAACTTTCTTCTCTTTAGTATGGATCAAATTAGGTTCCCAAAATCAAAGTACCTCCAAAATCACCCATGCATTAGGGAAAAGAAAGGGTTGGTTATGAATAGCAAACAGCAAATCTTATATAAAAGCCACAGAGAGAACAAAAATTACCATTTTTTCCTGACTACTCTCATGTATTTCATGTGAAGAATTAATATTCTGCTCATCCTTTAACTCTGATTTACCTGTTTTTAAGATTAATAAACATCCAGTAAATATGTCTGAAAGCTCTCTCCATTTTTCCTTAAATGAGTGTTTTGAAAGGGGCTTATCCTCTATCTAGCAAATTCTAATCCCTATGAGCTAAACTTTGGAAGCAAGCGAGGAATGTAGGTAGAAAGCTTTTCTCTTTCAAAGTCGAAGGGTAATAGCACATCCTTTCTATTCCAAAGTCAGAGTGAAGACAAGTTCCTCTTGATGAAAGCGCCACAGTTAATCCGTCTCAGGATTGGTGTCTCCATGTAGCACCCTGGGGAACTAGAATAAAAAGCAGTGGTTTTTGCCTGGTGAGCTGTAGAGTTACAGTGCAGGAAAATCCTTGTTGTACAGTACACTATATTGTTTCGCTAATGTATTTTTTCTGTGCTCTGAATGAAGCACTTATATGCAGGGAAATTGGCTTTGAAGCAGCAGATGAAATTGTAATGGTGTCAGTGATCTGCCTTGCAGCAGAACAAGCGATCAGCTGATGGATCATGTTAAACCACAGAATACTGGATCCCACAACCATTTCTCATGGCAGCAAACCCACAAGCATCAGGAGCTGTTCTATTAACATCTGTGAGCCTGCTCGCAGAAAGGAGGATAATTCCAACACATTTATTAAGGAGTCAGGCTCCATTCTTGCTGATTAATTGTGATCATTGTCAAAGAGACTAAGCTTTTCTTTTCCTCCTAACCTATTTTTAATTACATCGCAAAATCCTCCCAAACCCCTTGTAATTCAGTTCATTACATTTTTTAAAATGTTCAGGGTGAAAAAAAGGCTCCTTTGGTGGAATTTATCTGATAGTAATTTTTTTCCTCCCTTTTTGCTTCAAAAAAGCTTCAAACAAGCTGCTTTTGAGGGTAGGACCTGATTTATTTCCACAATTCTGAACATAAAAATTATTTATTTATCATAGAATCATAGAATGGTTTGAGTTGGAAAGAACCTTTAAAGATCATCTAAATCATCATTCCGTAGGCAGGGATAGCTGCAGTGCTGTGAAAGGTTCTTACCAGACACAGAGGAGAAGGGTGTGAGCAGTTTGCACTGACACACACAAAACAGGAGAGTTCCCATTTTGCCAATTTTATCACTTTATTGCTCAATGTTATAATTCCTCTCAACTCCAAATGAAAGCTGACATTCTGTTGTGAGCTTTTGTTGTCTGTTATTTGTTATTACAGAGCTTCTCAGATGTAAGGAGTGAGAGAGCACTACAGTTTTAAAAGACTTAATTGCCATGAGGTATTTGTGTGGTCAGAGGATAAACAATAGCCTGACTGTTTCTTCCAACTTCAGACAAACATTTTCTTTGAATATTCTCTTCTCCTTCCTGAAGACTCACCATTATAACTAAACCCAGACCCTATAAGTAAAATCTCATCACTTGAAAATGAAAGATTTTCATGATGCAGTTCCTGAGGACAGACAAATGGGAGAGTACTTTGTCAGTGTTCACTATTAGTCATTTTAATCTGGCGGTGCAGCTGGTGTGATAGGGTTTCCAGTCAGCTGATGCTGTGTATAATCCAACTTCATGTGTGGCTCAGACTGACGATACAAACTGACTCCTTCCAAAGCACATATGGCACATGAATTCCCACATCAATGATCAATCAACTTTAACTATCCTTAAATCCATTTCCATTTTAAAAAGTGTTTGTCAGAGTATCAATGCAGTATAAGCAAGCCCATTGCTTTTGCGTGTTGAAGGCTTAAAGAAAAGCTGCTCTTTGTTTTATCACTTGATGCTTCAAGGAAGCATCAGACTCTTGCCAGTCTTCCCTATCTTTTCCTTCCCTCTAAGAATCCTGTTTGCTCAGTTCAGCTTTTCCATGGAATGGTTAGACTAGCATTCATTCTGATGGCAGGGAAAGTTAAGTGGCTTAATTTGTTCTCCAAAATGGGGAATTTCCTCATGTTTTGAGCCTGTTCTAATAAACCTGGGTCTGTCTCAGAAAAAATAATGTTCTCTATTTCACTGTTCAAATGGACAGTCTGTGTGATGGCTGGTGAAATCAGCTACTTTTAAGTTTCCTTACTATAATACAGCTGTTAAAGTAATTCTTTTCCTTTCTGTTCAAAACTTTCTCTATCCTCTAGAGAAGAAATTTGTCTGGAAAAAAATGAGTTACAACTTCATTTATAAATGCCAACGAGCTGCTGTAATATTTGATACATTTATTTTAATCACATACATTATTGTACAGACGTGTTTGTTCTTACTCTCACCTGACAATTACTTCCTATACATTTACTGTTTCAGTAGTAGTGTCCTCTTTGTCTTCTTATGATGGTTATTCCAGAGTAATTCTCAGCTGGTATATTTAAACATATTTAGGGTGAGCAGTTAGTAGTGTTTTAGGGTCAAGCCCCTGGTGCTTCTCATCCGACTATCTCAAAGTACTGGCAAAATGATCAGTGGTCTTGTTGAAGAAATATTCCAGCTTTTTCTGAGCTACTCAGGTCGAAGCATATTTGATCATTCCCCCTTTGTTACACATTTTACTGAGCTAGGCAAATAAGTCAGGCTTATGTTAGGTGGATGATTTAATTAATTGTTTAAATATTGTTAATAGCATATCTCAAGGTAGAGAATTATTTGGGTTTTATTCTTTGCCTAACATTTAACATTCCTCAAAATAGGAAAATATGACTATCAGGCCTTTTGAGGTCAAGTCTTTCTACTCCTAGCCTCAAGTCTACTCATTCCCTTCTTTTCTGCAAATGGGAACTGCTGTAAGAACAAAAATTTGTCTTGAGCTGACTTCTCTATTCCGGTGTGTGTTATGAAACCATGGTCATATTCCATTTTTGTCAACTATTTTTGATTAAAATGCAACTATTTGACTGGTAATTAGCACACCTGTGTCTTTATACGGTCTCAGACTTGAAGCAATACATGAAACGTCAAGAAGGTAAAGGCAAAGGTTGAAGATGAATGGTGTCTTCCTGTTAAAGCAGTGCCAGAGTAAGTTTTGTATCTTTTAGAAGAAAGGTCGCTATTGCTTTCAGAGCAGCTGTATGATTTAGGTTGGTTTTTTTCCATCACAACTCTGCATGCATTAGTCTCCTACAGGGCAAATTGCTTTATTTAACATGCCACAGAAAGCTACCGCTGTTGCATCAGGGAGATGGAATGCTTCTCTTAAATTGTAATGCCAATAATTGCCTTTGGACTTCCACACAAAGAAAGTTTTGGTTCTTCAAACTGTCTGGAAGGGTTTGTCTGTAATTGCTGTAATGTACAATCACTCCTAGAATGAAAAGGAAAATGACATATATTTAGAAAGTTCAATAAGAACAGTGCAAACAAGCAAGGCTATTATCCAAGACCGTGAATGAGCCCCATGTTCTGAGGCTGAGCCTCAGAAATTGTTTTATTGCACATGGTGAGCAGACACACTGTTAATATAAAAGTATAATGACAGCAGTTGGAGTAACCACAAGAGCACCCTCTGAAGCATCCATGTTTGGTTAAACATATTTGTCTGAATTTATACCAGGCAACTGGGCTGACAGATTATTTATGTCTGGATTCTTCCCCTCCGTGCTCATTCACAGCAGAATAGATACATCCTTTTTACACGTGGAAAAGTTCGTTGCCTTTGCCCTTTAGGGCAATTAAAAGGCAAAACAGAATGTATTTTCTAGGCCTTACAGCTGTTAATGCTCTAGATACACTTTCAGGAAGATACTTTGACCAAGTCTCTTAACATTTATTAAGCTGCTTAGTGAGTTTGACCCACTTGCCAGCACAGTCAGTTGTGGCCTTGCCATTGACCTTCAAATCTGAAAACTTGCAGGTCCTCAACTGTCTGCATTGTTAGAACAAGAAAAGCAGAGAAAGCAGTTGCTGTTATGGATGTATGATAATGGTGACCTAAAATGCTCACCAAACAGGATTTAATGTCATTTTCTCTGAGCAGTGGGAAGTTGGGTTAGTGGTCAGCTACAGTGTGGGTAGCTCTCAGCAGGCTTAACCTACGGGAGTTAAAAGCTGGGGAGGATGGATACTTCTCTCCTGATATTGTGTAGTTGCAAGAATAAACTCCAAAAGGAGGAAGGAACAGTTCTCTCTTTTTTACTGAAAAACTTCACCGAGCACGAAAAGAGTTATTAAAACTCTACAAAACAATCTCTTGGGCAGGAAAGAAAATTCATCAGATGGTTGCATGTGACTTCTACTATTCTCTTGTCTTTTCCCCCAAACAAAACAATTATTTTCTTTTCATCCTATTCATTGCTGAGAAATAAAAATGACTGTGTTGTCATAAATGACAAGCTGTCTTCACATATGGAGGACTTGAGTGAAGCACAGGATTTCCAGGACAGAGATTTATCATGTCTTGTCATGAAAAAAAAAATGTTCTTAATATTAAACTAAAGAGATTTTTTTTATTAAAGTGTGTCAGTGTATTTCTGACAGTATGAGGATACTCATGAGTTTTTCTGCCATGCTCCCTTCCAAAGCTGACTTTTTTGAAAACAAAATGTATGTGTAATTCAGCCTAGATAATTAGTAACTCTCCTGATAACTAAATTTTAATTTCTCTATATTTTCTGGTTTCGTTAAATGAAAGTACTAAAAGCAAAATATAGTCCTTAGGGATATCTAGATATAAATACATCTACACTGCATTTGCATCTAAGAAACAATATCTTTTACTGGTGCTTCTGCAGGCGTGCGATAGAGATGTCTGTCATAAAAAAGATTCTCATATCAGAGTATACACAGTATGCTACAGAATACTGTACAGTATAAGTATACAGTATAGCTACTCCTTCATTTGTATTGTTAAGGAAATTACAATAATCTGTGTAGAACACATTCAGTCCTCAGTTTGAGGAGACAATGCCCCAGTGCTTCACACAGGAAAGTTACAACTTGAAATACTTACGGAAATGCTGTAGACGACATCTATATCATCTTTGTCATCTTTAAATAATGACAAAGCTAGATCAGAAACTGCAAATAATTTTTTCCCCGTTTGCTTCTTTCTTGTCTAGGATTAAGCTTGTCCCACTGCACAGTTGTTCTGCAAAAGGAAATGGAAAACATTCTGATAGCTCAGCCCTCCCTGCTTACCACTCGGCAGCTCCCCCTCCCAGTCTCTGCCATCAAGTAGATGACCTGGTACTGTTCGCCAGCCACATCTCAGCATCCTCGTCCCCCACCACCAGAGGAGCCCCTCGGCCTCTGCCAGTGTTTATTGCTAACAAGTCTGAGTGTTTTGGCAACTGATAAAGCACATCATGGCTTTTGTAAATCATGCTGTAGATAGCTCTGCTTGCAGTTTTGTCTTTCTAAGAGTCCATGAGATACAGGGTGAGATCGCAAAGGCTGGCTTTGAACATGTTTTCTGTTTCAGCATCTGAAAACATCAGTGACTCTGTGATATCTGGTAGAGGGTCTGTCCTAACAGTGTGTGTTTGGGGTTTTGTTATAGAAATGACAGCACTGAAGTCCAAACATGTTTTGCTTCTGAACTATTTGAATGGCAAAGGGTGAATGCAGAAATGGAAGTTATGCTTAGGAGGAAGTATCTAGGGTGTTTTGAAAATAATGCATGATTTGCCTGAAAAAATTCAGAGCAGGAAGAATTTGATTTAAAATTTATCTTGGAAAGTAAAAGAAATTAAAATGTGCAGTTTGTTCAAGCATAAAATTAAGTTTAGGTTTTTAGCTTCTCTTATGTTGAAAAAGAGTGACAAGTATTAAAATGAAAAGTAGTTTTGAATAGAAAAAAACTGACATTTTCTGAATTAAAGAAGAGTTTGACTGAAAAAATTGAAGCAAATTTGATAGCATTTGATTTTAGCTGATCCAAGTGTACATTTCTCAGACAGCAGCTAGATCTACTCGGAGGACTATTACCATGTGTAGTTCTTTCCACTTCAGTTTCCTTATAGAAAAATAAATCTGTACAATCTACATTTCCATTTTTCTCTTCCCCCATGAAAGCAAATCTACAGCACATCCATATTAATTTCTTCGTATTTTCTTTCCAAAGTTCTGCTCAGTGCTACCTGATCCTGTGTGTCCTTCCTTCGTTCCATCCAACCCTGCACCCCAATTTTCTTCAAACCTTCTTCGTGCCTCCTTCCAGCCACCCTGCTTCTGTGTTCGAACAGGACATTTGGGAGAGCAGAACAGAGAACTGCAAGGCAGGCTTGGAAAACTTGAAAAAACTTACACATACAAGCTGCTCCAAAACGGCCAAATTTTCATTCGCTTCAAAACGGGCTAATTCTGCTGACACAGTAAAATCAGCAGTGATTTAGTTTTCCAATCATAATTCAAACTGTCTCACACTTGAGATGTGGACTGCATGTGTGTGTGACAGAGATGAAACCCAAAATCTGGAGCAATGAAAATTGTTGGTCTTTCTCTCTGAAACAGGACAGTTTAACAATGCCAGCATGGAACACTGGCTTTAAGTTCTACTTGAAGAAGCCACCAATCACTTTCCTGCACAAAAATCCTAGCCATCAAAAAAGAATTGTATTTCCCATGGAGGGACATTATATCAAACCAGAACAGAAAGTTCCAGGCCTGATATATAGCTTTAGTCCACCCTTAGAGCAAGTGCTGGGGCATCTTACTTACGGTGTTGTGACTGACACCTACATGAAATCAGATGCTGGGCATAGTTATATCCATCTGCTATTTTTGCTAAACCTCTGTATCTCACATTAATTGCAATTGCCTATAGCTGGTCTTGCTGTATCCAGTGGAGGGAAGAGTAGGCTTGCTCTGGACTTAGCAGCCAAAGTGAGTTACACTGTAGACCTAAAATCACTTCATAGGGATGATAGTGATTTGCGAAATAATGTCTTCAACTCGTGTGTTCCAAAAATATACATTTTCACTGCTGTTTGCCTCTTTGCTAAAAATCCTTAAGCCCCTTTACTTGTTTCCTAGGACGAAACATTCAGCAGATTGCAAGACTGCACCCATGTTTGAAAACTTTCCTCCCATCAGCTCCCCCCTCAAACGTACACAGATCAAAGCTGCTGAAAGAGGAGCAGTGGTAGTTCCACTGCTTGGTTAGGCACTCTGATCTGCTCAAATCTAGATGTGGAGCAAAGGAATCTAAAAAAAATATCCCAAACAGTGGTTCTCAGGCAGCTCTTTTGTGTGGGGATCATATACTTGACACCATGCCTTATGTGGAATGCACATCAAATCACCTGGAGACTCCACATCAATGGTAGTTATGTGCATGCATGTATCACAAAGAGAATAGACCTTTAAACCAGTTGGGTGCATGAGACAAAAAAAAAAGAGAGAGAAAAAAGTCTAAAGAGTGTAAATCTAGAGGAGTACGTCAATTTTTCCTTTTGATTCGCCTCTGCTCTGCCTTCTGCCTTTTTGTTGTTGGGTTTTTAGTGTTTTAATGGATGGATTTAAAAAAAATAAATAAAAACCCAAAAATTAAAATACTTTCCCAGTGCAGCCAGTGCTTTATTTCATAAGGTTCTGTCCTTAATCTAACACATCTGTGTTATCTGATCCAAGACTGCCCATAGGATAGAGGGACAGATCCTTAGCTCCCCTGCACTCGTCTCGTAGACTTCAAGGGGGTTACACTAACTGCAACAAGTCGATGGCTTGCTCTTGTTTGTTGTTGAACTCTTAAGTGTTACCATATTTTTCCTTTAACTGTTACTGAAGCCTATAGCAAGTACCACTCAGATAAAAATGATTTCCTCTGTGCCGAGCTGATTTTTGCTCCAGGCTGGCATTTGCTAAATTCAGGGATGTTTTACTGTCACAGTGAACAGGACCAAGACAAGCCTCTTGTAGGAGGCAATGGAGTTCAGTACTTAGAAAAAGGATTTTTGTACCTCAGAACTGAGTGCTGGGTTAAGGTCTATTTGTACTTCTCAATCTAGGAATGGCAGGGATGTTATAATAGAAAGAGAAATGAAAATAAAATGAAATGAAATGAAATAAAATAAAACAAAATAAAATAAAACAAAACACAACACAACAAAACAAAACAGAATTAAATAATTAGGAAGCTGCCTGTTCGTATTCTGGGATGAAGTGGGTAAACTCTGAGTTTGCCTTTCACTACATGTATCAGAGTGAAAGGCACTGCCTTTCCCTGATCCTGACTATTCCTTCAGTGATGTAGGTGTGATGAACCTGCCCACTAAACTGAGTAAAACCAATGAAGCTGAGCATGTGCTCATGGTCTCCATGCTTTTCCTGCAGTGCTTCCACCAGCTGCTACTAGACCATTCCTGGGTTTCTGCCCACCGTGCCGCCAGGCTGTGATGTCTGTCCATGTTAAACAGAAGTTCCTGACCACATCGAGGACTGGAATTTAACAGGACTTTCCACACGACACAGGAAACAAGGCTGTGCCACTGCTGAGTACATCAGTATATCAGTACCATCCTCCCCCCATTGGGACCCCCCACTTTTTCATCCTGATCCTCCCTCCCCAGACTTTGGATGACAAAAAAGGGCAACCAATTCCAGATCTCATGCACCACACTGCATCTTTGTCTCCATCCCATACGCTCTCCCTGACCCCAGGGGATGGCAACCCATGTGTTTGCAGCACACCACGATGGTTTTGTGCCTGGCTGTGACCAAGCAAGGAGGCTTTGGAGACCAAGCAAGGACATGGTCCTCTACTGCCAGGGGACACACACCTCTAAACAAGCTGCTGGTCTCAAATGCTGAGAGAAGAAAATCAAAAGGAAGGTGTGAGGCCTGCAGTAAATGTATGTTTCCACAGAAGTGGATAACGTGCACTGTGTGTTATATGGGTTTTAATCAGAACCTCTGGTATTACAACCTATTCAGCAATTACTGTTGACCCAGTTGGCAGGTACTCTAAGCACACAAGCTGCATAGACGTGTTAAGAGGAGGAGAAAAAGTAATGGATAACTCGGTGCAGGATGTGGAATAGAGCCTAATAGATTAGCTGTTGGCACTAGCCAAAAGATCTACAAACAAAAAGTCCTTTCGTATATCTATAAGCCCTGGTGCATCCCACGATTTTTTTTAGACATGCATGAGGAGCAGACGTGACTCCACACCCAAACGTGGCCAACAATTGCTTCAGGGTGCTCCCCTTCAATGCTGGTGTCAAGGGAAAAGGGAAGGCCCATCTATGGAGAACTGGAGTGCCTTTCTACCTCTCAAGTCCTACAAAGGACTGCAGGAAGCCCTGCAAGCACAGCTCCTTGAGTAAACCATGAGAATGCCTAAATAATTCACAAGTGCAGTTACATGGATGCTCCTAGGAGGTAGTCCTTGTTTTGTTCAATAGAATGACTGCTCAGTGATAGGCCTGAAGTTTACTGTTGTTGAGACAAGGGGAACATAAGCATGGGGTTACAACAGGCTCAGATAACATCACTGTACAGCATCAAAGTGAGGCTCACACTTTAATAGCAAACCCAGGTCTCATGTCTGTACTTTAAGAAAGACACAATGACGTTGGAGTGAGCACCAACAAGAACTGCACAAATGGGTCTAGAGACAAGGGCAGACAGGTTAAGAAACAGCTCCAGGTGGTTACATGTACTAAAAGGAAGCATGAGAGCGGGTTTCATCTCCTCACAGGAGGAAAGATCACACATCACTTACCTAGCAGGGATAGTCACAGGAAACAACACCCAGAAGCTGAGGATGGGATGAAGAGTTATGCTGGAACTAAAACAGTCTTCTTACTGCACAGGTAATTTACTACTAATCCAATCTCTGATTTTCAGTGATAACTTCTTCACGGTTTAGTATTTCCAGCTTAAGAAGAGCTACCTTTCTGGAAGCTATCTTTTATCCAAGCACACACTTTTTTGAACTCAATACTGTTGTAACTGGATGAAACGAAATGGCCTGTAATGTATATAGGAAGTCATATTAAGCAATCTGATGTTCCCATCAGCCTTTAGACATTATAAATGGACCCAGAAACTTCTCAGGGTGATGACAGATGTGGAGACTGCAACTCCCAGAGCGCAATCCTCCGTTTCAAGCAATGCAACCAGAATGCTGTGATCCAGCCGGACTGTTGCATGGTTTCACTGCCTTCTGCAAGATAGCATCGTCTGCAAGCTGGTCTCTTATATGCAAATTAAGAGCAGCCCTTCAGCTCTGGCTCTTTGCCATCTCCTTTGAGCAAAGCTGGGCTCCACTTTGGAATAAGTACTTGGCTCCATATGGAATGAGTGGTTAGTGCTCTCAGTTACTGTGTTCCCACTGGTCCAGGCAGGAACTCAGAGCACTCTGTGTTTAAGGATTACACCCTGCAGGAGAGTTGTTGTTTTGTTTTGTATTTTGTACTTCAATAATTGAGTCATTTCACCAGCTCCCATAACGATATCTGAAAAATGTCATTACAAACTAATCTTTAAATAACACTTACAGTGCTGAGCCAGGGAATGCATTCCAGCTGGTTCCTACACCCTGTGTCTGGAGAAGCCTCTGACTGATTCTGCTATTAGCATCTCTGCCTCTCCAGTCTGCTCCAACATGTTCACAAGTTTCTCCCTCTCTCTGTAAGTGATTTGTTTTCCTCAACCCTGCAAACTGATAGCACTGCTAATGAAGTCTGAACACTTCAAATGCTCATATATTGGTTCCTTTCAGACATAATTTGATTTAAAGAATCACATAGAAGCAGCATGGAAGACCTAGTCAGCACTTTACATCAGTCTTCCAAAGCGTAACACAAACATAAATAAAAGTAGATCAAAGAAAAAGGAGGAAATCTTCTGTATCAAACAAAATTACTAACCATAGTTAGGAATTCAGGAAAAAATAGATTTTATTGCATCTCTACAATTGAGGGTTAAAAAAGGGTTAAAAAGGGCAAAAAGAATGAAATTAGTAGAAAATATGATCTTTCAAAAGCAGTGCCTGCTTCTTGTACTTAATTTGGTTTTCTTAAAGTCTTACCAGTTCTGCATCTATTTTAGCAGATAATGAATTTTGTCAAGTCGCTGAAGATAAGATTACTGCAGATTCTTAGAAAGGGAAAGAATAAGAATACTTCAAGTCCCGAGGCCTGTTTTATACACTCCATTCTAAGTGTTGCCATGGATTTCAATGAGACCTACTCCCATGAAGTTATCAGAAAGTTGGAAAAGTCCTTTACAGGCATACAGGGACCAATCTGAAACCTGATGGGAAGGGAAGGGAAGGGAAGGGAAGGGAAGGGAAGGGAAGGGAAGGGAAGGGAAGGGAAGGGAAGGGAAGGAAAGGAAAGGAAAGGCAAGGAAAGCAAAAGGAAAGCCAAGAGGGGAAGAGAAGGGAAGGGAAGGGAAGGGAAGGGAATGCCACCATTCCAAGGTGGCCAGGGCTAACAGGGTCAAGCAGAGTTGAGAAGGTGAATACAGTGGGACCAGGACAAGAAAGCAGATAAATCAGAGCCATGTCAGAAGGGGGATGCAGCAGGGCTGGGCCAGGAAAGGGGATGATAGAATCATAAAACATCTCAAGTTGGAGGCGATCCAAAAGTCCAACTCCCTGCTCCTCACAGGACTACCTAAAACTAAATCACATGACTAAAAGCATCATCCAAGATGCTCCTTGAACTCTGACAGGCTTGGTGCCATGACCACCTCCCTGGAGAGCCTGTCCTTCACCCTCTCAGTGAATAACCTTTTCCTAATGTCCAATCTGAACTTTCCCTGGTGCAGCTTCATTCCATTTCCTTGTGTCCTATGACTGATCACCAGAGATCAGAACTTACCCCTCTGCTGTTGCCCTTGAGGAAGTTGTAGACTGTGATGATGCCCCCCCTCAGCCTTCTCTTCTCCAAGCTGAACAAACGAAGTGACTTTGTAAGTCATACCTCAAGGCCTTTCACCTCCTCTGGACACAATTTGACTTCCTTCTTATATTGGGATGCCTTAAACTGTGCACAGTACTTGAGGTACACCACTGTAGAATGGGTCAGTCACCTCCCTCAACTGGCCTGCTATGTTGTGCTTGATGCACCCCAGCACACTGTTGGCATTCTTGGGTGCCAGGGCACACTGTTGACTCCTATTCAACTTGCCATCAACCTAAGCCCCCAGATCTCTTTCCACTGAGATGCTCTCCAGCCTCTCATCCCTCAATTTGTATGTATAACCAGGATTACCCCATCCCAGGTGAAGAATCCAGCACTTCCTCTTGTTAAATTTCACACAGTTGGTGATTGCCCACCTCTCAAGTCTATCCAGATCTCAAGTCTATCCAGATCTCTCTGTAAGGCCTCTCTACTCTTGAGGGAGTCCACAGCTCCTCCTAGTTTGATATAATCTGCATACTTACTTAATGTGCATTTGATTCCTAGATCTGGATCCTTTATAAAAACATTAAATAGCACTGGCCCTAAAACCAAGCCCTAGGGATGCCTGCTGGTGACTGGCTGCCAGCCTGGTATAATCCCATTTACTATAACACTTTGAGACCAACATATTACAGACTTGTGTGCTGGACATTTTGTCCAGAAGGATGCTGTGAGAGACAGTACCCAAAGCTTTGCTAAAATCCTAAACCACCACATCCACTAGCTTCCCTGATATACCAGTTGGGCTGGCACAGGAAGAGGATTGCTATGGGGTCAGACTGGGAAGGCAGATGCAGTGGCGCAGCCAGGAGGGTGAAGCTGTGTGGCTGGGCAGGGATGCAGAGAATCAAGGCTGGGAGAGAGGCTTCTGCAGGGCCAAGTGGGTACCAGCTCAGCAGCAGGGTCAATCTGGGTGGGCAGAGCTGGAGGAGGATGCTGTGGTGGGATACCTGGCTTACAGATATGCTTCATGGCTGAGACCTCAGCTGCAGGGGACATTCCCCCCCTCACCCTTTCGCCACATCACACGGCTCAGGGAAGCCACTGTCACCCTGCGGAGGGCTTTTGAAGCAAAAGTACTTTTTGAACTCCCCCAAGTAAGATTACAGAGAAGTCTCACGGTGGCTGTTTGAACAAGTGTGTCTGAACAGGAAAATCAAACAAACAGGGAGCGACTTCAGTTTCTCCGCTTATACGATGATTGAAATGATAAGCAAGGATATATTTTCAGATAATTGGGCTGTGTCAAGGTACTGGCCGTTTGATCAGATAGGGGCTCTCTATGTAGTCTCACATCAGAGGGCTAGTAAACTACAAATTAAGGCAGGCTTTAGATTTTGTCTGCAAAGTAGCCAGATAAATTAAATTTTATCCCTAAAGGTCATAATGGGGGGTGGGGGGAAATACACAAAGAGGGCAGAATAATGTACCAGGATAATTGAATCAGAAAGAGTAAGGGAAGAGAATAATTGGAAAGTTTTCGCTTGTGAAAACCCATAAGTATTGGAAGGATTCTGATTAGCATTTCCAGATCGGTCAGGGAGCTTTAAGAGTCCACTCTTTCATCACCCTAAAAGAAGTCTTCAGGAGGGCAGGGCTAGAGGGGCAGGGGAGCAGCAATGAGCCATGGCTCCACTGAAGGCTTTTGGTTTCCTTTTGTTGTGTTTGTTGGTAATATTTAATTTTATTTGTAACAATACCTTGGGGAGGGTGGGATACCCTGGGACACCTCACCCAGGCCAGCTGGGTGAGGGCCAGAGACCATTGCTCCATCCCACCCCATTTTCTGTGGCATCTCAGGCTTGGAGACAGGCAGCCTGCCCTTCCTCCTGTTCCTGTGTCCCCTCAACTCCCCCTCCAGACTGCCCCCAGCTACTCCCAAAGCAGGGATAATCTCCCCTGCACACCCACCAGCCCCGGGAAAGGTCTCCCAAAGGCCTGAGGGCTGCAAACCCGAAGGTGTTTCCTCTATATGGCCAGTGCCTGAGAGTGCAAACTCAAGCCTGGTCCCTCCAGCCCTGTGCTCCAGACAGATTCCCAGGCTCCAGACAAAAAGGCCAGGGGGGCTCCAGGGAACCCGGCTGGCTCCCGGCCAGCCCTGCTGAAAGGGGATCACAAGAAGGCAGATTTACTTCTAAGAACAAAGTTTCCGGTGACTTTCCAAGATGTTCATCATACTCTTTTCTCCCTTTTTTCTTCTCCTCCTTGCCTTCCTCCCCTGATTTTTCAAAGCCTCAGCTGGAACAGAGGTGTTCCCTGTCACCGCCAGTGAACTTACTGCTCCCCTCCCTTGTTAGCTCTGTGTACATTTCTGTGGCATTTCTTTTTCTGTCTGGTTTTATACACCATCTTTATTTAGCTACTTGTGATAGCAAGTAAGAAGGACCTGAATTTACCTGTGAGGTTGCTGCGTATGATTTTCCCCTGTAAATAGCTACTGCTGGGTCAGGCAGGTGCTGATTTGTTCCCATTTCCAGGCCCAGCAACCATGGAATGGGAATCATGATATGCGTGTGCATATGTGCGAATGCCACTGTGGTGGGTTGACCAGGCAGGTCCCACCAAAGATGCTTCATCACTCCCCCTCCTCAGGGAAGAGAAAATATAATGAAAGGTTCATGGGTCAAGGTAAGGACAGGGACAGATCGCTCACCAGTTACTGTCATGGGCAAAACAGACTCTACTCAGACAAAAAAGTAATTTAACTTATTACCCACCAAATTAGAGCAGGATAATGAGAAATAAAGCCAAAGCAGTACAGTTCTGACCTGATGCAGGGCCGCATCCTGCTCTGCAGTGTGGTCCATGCTGATGATATGGGAGAAGGTAGGTGTGCAGCAGCCTGTGCGCCCACAGCCAACCATGGGCCTGTGTGGTTCAGTCTGGGCTTGCCCCTGCGAAGGATGCTTGGCTGTGTGGAGGGTGTCACACCTCCAAGCTGTGGGTTGCATGGGGAAGTCTGATACTGTTTGAAAGGCTGAAATAAGTTCTGCTTTGAGTGACAGAAAAAAGGCAGCTGCTGAAAAAGCAAAGTGACCCAACACCAATAAAGAGCCCACACTTGCTATATAAATAATGTCAAAACTACATGTGCAGAGAATAACATGAAGGCAGCGCAGGGCAGACTGATGTCTAGAAATGTTATCTCTCCTGTTCCAAAAGCTAATCAGTCGAGCGGCAGGCAAGCCAGGAACATTTTAGATTATGTCTATGCCTGCAGTTGATGGAAAGTCTGAGAAGAACATAAGCTTTCTAAAAGACAAATTCAGTTCCTTACAAAATATTTGGGATATTTTTCCCTCATCCTCTGGCAGTGAAATTGTTTGGTTACATTGATTTATTAGAATGATGCAACTCCCAGTATCATATCTAGCCATCGGCTGCCACTCAGCAAAAGGATGTGGTGAGATCACATCGCCAAAATAATAAGGCGCTGGAGTTCCTAAGCAGGAGGTTACATATCATCAGGACAGTTTCAAATACTTGTGGATGGCTTTGATAGTTGCAGGAGTGTGATGTTGTTTTGTTTTCCCATACACAGAGTCTAGGAGATACCTGACACCAGTTACTCTGCTGTTCAACCGTAGCTTCCTTTGCACAGGGAAACTGAAATCCTTCTGTATCTATACACATGAATATGTCTTTCCCCAACTGGCAGGTTTTTGCTTAAGGCAACCACTTTTGAACCATCTTAGCCAAGGAAGAAAAGAAATGTTTGCCCCAGTCCTGTTCCTCATGAGTTAAGCAGAATATTACTGGGCCTCGGGTTTAACAGATGCAGAAGGTGGGGAGAGGCAGACTTGCCTTGGGAAGCTGTATGGCACCAGCAGGAAGGTCCAAAAAGGGGTGCTGGAAAGAGGAGACCTGCCAAGTTCACCTCCAGTACCCGCGGGGCCCGCCGCCGGGGGGGGGGGGGGGG
>NW_009918880.1:32030-33383 GCF_000696875.1 Nestor notabilis
CTCCCGGCCCTTCTCCAGCTGTGCAGCTGGAGGCAGCAGCTGGAGGAGAAACCCTTCTGCACAGACACGGCCCTGCCGCACATAGGCATTTGCTTTCCCTTGAGTTTTCCTGCTATGAACTTCTAATTTTTGTCCCGAGGAGCTGATTATTATCTGGCTGAAACGTATTTCCTTCTGAAAAGTGGGTTTATGTTTGTTCACACACACACATTCCGCCCCCCTTTCCCCCCCCCTTCTCACAGACCTCTCTATTGGGAACAGACTTAGACTGGGACTCTTGCAGTTTGCAGTTTTTTTCAGACTGTGGTGACACGTGTTTCTTCTGCTCTATATGTTTTCTTATGCCCTTTCCATCACATATTTTCCAGCAATTTAGAGAGATGTAAGGAACAGCTTTTATACAATAGGCAAAGAAGCGGGGGGATTATTCCAATGGTCTTGCAAGTTTGGAGTATTTCATCTTCTTCAAAAGGCGAGGAAAAAAACCTGTGTCCTTGTGAGCAAATGATTAGAAGACTGGGAATACAATAATTACCCCAAATGGAAACCCAGACCGCAGTCAAACAATGCAGCTTTTGTAAACCGGCTCCGCCTGTAAAAAAATCTAGGAAATCTCATAACTGGAGCTGGCAAAATCCTTTTCTTATGCAACGATATGTAAAAGGCTCCTGAGAAATGAGAAATAAACATGGGAAAGCTGTAAAATAGCATGATAATGAACTTGCTCTGAGCATCGGAGATCGCCTTGGCGGTACCAGCATGGATTCCTTCGACCACAAACTATTTTCTCATGTTTAAGAATTTGGGACAAATTACATTTCGTGACATTTCGCCAATAAACAAGCACGTGAAGACAAATAAACCGGGACTTGCCATAATCTACCTTGATCGTTGTGGAATTCAAGGGGACCAAAGGAATGGGGAGCAAGACAGAGCGCGGCTTTGAATGAATGTCCTTTATGAGAGAACGGAGAGAAGATCATTTATATCCTTCATATTTTATAGTTTTGCCTCTAGGAAAGAAAAGACCAGCGGAGCCCCGACTATCATTTACTCATAATGATCGCATTCAATCTAGTGATTCAGAGTGAATCATATAATAAGGTTTCCATTTTGCACATGGGGAGAAGAAGGAGGGGTGGTTAAACTTTATTTAGTTCTCATTCATGCTCCCGGCCTCCTGTTTCCCTTGAACTGTCCATTTCAAATGACTAACCCATGGGCCGATGACTTCTTTCGTTGGTTTTATTTTTTTCTTTATATTTCCCCCCTTTCTGTTACCCCCAGCAATAAAAATCCCTCTAAGGAAAGCTGACAGTTTAACGGCGCAGTTGTTAATTTTCCTACGGCAGC
>NW_009918881.1:0-579 GCF_000696875.1 Nestor notabilis
TGTTAAACTGGGGAAAACTGGGTTAAAATGGGTTAAAATGGTGTTAAACTGGGTCAAACTGGGGGAAACTGGGTTAACCTGGGGAAAACTGGGTCAAATTGGGTTAAACTGGGGCAAACTGGTGTTAAACTGGGGAAAACTGGGTTAAAATGGTGTTTAACTGGATGAACTGGTAAACTGGGGTTAGACTGGTTTAACCTAGAGTTAAACTGGGTTATACTGGGTTAAACTGGGTTAGAATGAGTTAAACTGGGGTTAGACTGGGTTAAACTGGGGTTAAAGTGGGTTATACTGGGTTAAACTGGGTTAGACTGGGTTAAACTGGGGTTAGGCTGGTTTAAACTGGGGATAGGCTGGGTTAAACTGGCGTTAGACTGGTTTAAACTGGGTTAGACTGGGTTAAACTGGGGGTAGACTGGTTTAAACTGGGTTAGACTGGGTTAAACTGGGGTTAGGCTGGTTTAAACTGGGGATAGGCTGGGTTAAACTGGCGTTAGACTGGTTTAAACTGGGTTAGACTGGGTTGATAGGCTGGGTTAAACTGGCGTTAGACTGGTTTAAACTGGGTTAGACTGGGTT
>NW_009918882.1:0-20336 GCF_000696875.1 Nestor notabilis
TCAGTGAAACAACAAAAAAAGTGAAGTAGTTACACAGCAGGGGTGGGCTAGAAATTAGGTGAAAATGTTATGGTTCAAAGCCAAGTTATATATCCTTTTTATTGTTTTGAGTTTTGTTAGGGGGGTGTTTGGTTTGTTGCTTTTTGTGTTTTTTCACTTTGAAACTGTAGCTACTGTGCAAAGGAACAAAAGCAAATGGTTGGCAGCTCGCAGTGATTTTAAAATTGATTTCTAAGACTCAGAAACCCCACTGCACTCAAGCCAGAAGAGGAGTAGGTAATACCTTTGTAGAATTTTGAAAGAAAATATAGTACAGAACTGCAAAACACTCAATAGCAAAGAGTCTTAATTCTTATAAGATTGTGATATAAATGGTCCATGTCAATAGGTATACAAGTTAAATACTTACCAACAAAGCTGTCTTAGTTAGAAAGGGAAGCATTAGTAATTTTTATGGGTACAAGACACTGATCACTGGTGAGACATCATCCGAAATAATGATTATGTCCTGATTATTCACATTAGAAGATGTGTTAAAATTGGAATAGCTGCACACAGAAGTCACTAGTAAGGTCAAGGGAAGAAAACCACTACTAAAGGGTTTGAGTTCTTTAGCTAGCAGAAGTTCTCTTAAAAAATAGTGAAGGAAAATAGTACAAGAAAGAAAGTGTAAAGTGATGATAATTTGAATTAGTGCTTCAGTTAGTGGAGTTTCTTAGATAAGATACAGCTCTGCATTAGAAAAAGTAGAATCTGAAATTTTACGTACTTTTGGTATCAAACTAGGTTTATTTAGGAGGATATTGTAGCCTGTTGTCTCCCAGCTCTTAAGAAGTATTTTGAATTTGATGATCCCAGAGGTTCCCTCCCATCCCATTCCCCAGCTGTTACAAAATAGAATAGCTTCTTCCACAGAGTATGCTGTGACATACTGACTTTATGCAGAAGGATGAATGATGTCTACTTTTCTCTAGCGGAATTTCCACTTCAAATCTGACCAACATCTGGTAGATGTTCAGGAAATATGTAAGTGCACATTTTCATACAGAAAATATTACCAGAGAAAAACTCGTAATACAGGTTATTGTTGAATCCACATTCCTGTGTGGTTCATTTTTTAATTCCCAGACAAGGGTGGGAATTATTCTTAAGTAAAGGCACTCCTACTATTTTTGCATTTGGAAACAAAGTAAAAATGGGGGCCAAAGCAGGATCCAATTAAACTACACTTCTTGGATGTAAATAATTTCTTTTAGTCCTCAGAATTATGTTTCTCAATGGCCACATTTGATGGTCAATTGAAAACATTCTGACCTATTCATTACCCTGAATCATTAAAAGCACCCGATGGTGGATGCTTAGATCGGTACAGGTAATACAAGTACAAATGGCAAGAGAATGTCAAGATTAAAAGAACCTTTTTTTTTTTTTCCTTCTTAATGCTGCTATCCAAACTGCTATCACCTTATTTTTCTTCTACAGCATTAAGAGGAGTTGAATCTATTTTAGACTGCTTCTGTGCTACAGAAAGTTTTCTCTTAAAGTTAGTGAAGGAGACTGAAGTATTGGGCCCATCTGTTTGCCCAAGGCCATAGGCTGAAAGCATCAGTCACATAAATTATAACATATACTTGATATAAAGGAATATACTTGTCTTAAAAGGATTTTCAGTAGAAGAAAGCATTTTTTTGTTTGTTTTGGGGGTTTTGTTTGTTTGGGGCTTTTTGTTGTTGTGGTGTGTTGTTTCATGACTAAGACACTACAGAAAAAATGATGGAATTACAAATGTGCGAGCTTGTGTTTCTGTACATTTCAGGAGCATGTCCCAGTCTTTTCACTGTTAAGTGCCAGATACCAGTTTTAAAAATTTAGCATATGGTGTGATACAGAATCACCAGCTCACAAATCTAAACACTTGGACATATACAGGTAAAGGATGTGTTTTGCCAGGTTTGGCACATGATTATAGTGGTAGCAAGGGATGTATCTGAGTGCCCGGTCATACCAAGTGTAACAGGAAACGTTTATCTTTGGGCATCATGTGCAGTACCTCCTGCTTCCTCCATGGAAAGAGTACTGTGATTATTCTTTTGAGATATAGTTTGGGGTTAGTCTATATGAAAAGTGGTTCAAATGATAAAAATTGGTTGGAAGACACCAGAATAAACTAAAGTCATTCAAGAATGTGAAAAATTTTCCTTTTTCTTTCTGCTTTTCTAATTACATCTCAAGTTTTCATATTCACAACTGGCTTGTTCTGTAAAAACAAATTCTTTACTTGTTAAACATATGCATCTTTTCACTATTATTTCAGTACACCTTATTTTGACAAGAAGGCAAATGCTCTCACCTGACTGCTTGCCACCACTAATATGGACCATTCCCAACATGAACTTTTGTTAAAATGTCGCAGACTGCACTGAGAAATAGGAAAATGTTAAATTGTGAAGCTATAAACATGTTAAACAAATATATTTTAATAGAGCAAATTGAAAAATACCTGTTGATTCCAAATAGACTCTTGACTCCCACATACTAAACCATATGGAAAACAGGCCTGAGTGGAACACTGTAAGAACTAAAGTGTTCGAGTGAACTCCTGTCTGTATGCTAATGACTTGTAAATACCATTCATTTCTGATCATCTGTTTTCCTTCAATCAGTCTAACATGTCATCCTGTCTTTCTGACATCTTCCAGTGCATGTTTGGTTGTTGTATTAAAATAAACATTGTAAAAATTGGGGTTTTGAACTTGTCCTTTTAAGCCAGCCCTCCTCTTCCTCTGTGAACAAACAAACAAACAAAAAACAGAAAAGCAAACAACAAAACAACCACCTAAAACAACATATATCTTGAAAACTTCTTATTGCTCAGTTTTGTAACTTCCATATAATCCTTTACGACATGTTCTCTCTCCACAGAAGTACACATTCAAGCTGTGATATCTGCTCAGGTGAAAAATGGTCTGATTTTGATTCCATGGTCTAATTTTGCACCTTACATATTGCTACCTCATCCCTTCTAGTCCTACGTTATATAAAACTGTTTGATACTACTGCTGACAAATATCTGTAACTGCAGAAGCTGCCTCTCTCTGACTCTTCAGCTATTCCCTCTTCCCCACTGGGTTTAATGCATGCTCTTTATCTTCACCTTTTCAGTCAATGCCAGATCTTCATTTAGGATCTTTCTCTCGTATCTTCACCACAGAAACATTTAAAAAGTATTTCTGGAAAATACCTTGAAAATCATCTGATTAATCCTCTCTGCTGTAAAGCAGAAAAAGCACCCCCAAAAACAACCAAACAAAAAAAACCCCAAGCAATCAAACAAACTACTAACCTCCCTCCCCCCCCCAAAAAAAAAAAACAAACAAAAAACCAAAGCCAGCTATAACCTGAATTATCAACAGATTGACCATTTAGCCTGTGCTTCAAGTACAGGAATTCTGCAGGGCTGCAGATGATTTGCTATGGATGCCATTATTTACCACTAAGAAGTTTCCCAAACATCCAGTAGGAATCCTACTTTCTGCATTTTAAACGCCTCCCCCCGAACTCACTTGTTATTTTTAGCATCTTCTTCCATGCTTCAATGACAGAATATCATTCTGCTGTATTTTTTTTTGTTCTGCTCTGACTAAACCAGTGGGTGTCTTTTCTCAGGCTTTCCAGATCTTCACTAATTCTTGTTGCCTTGATTCGACCTACTGGGCTCACCTCCTTCTTCAAGTGAGATGCTCAAAGCTCAAGAGAATTCTCAAGCTGATACTGTGCCTAAACTGTTGAGAGAGGAGGGAGTAATTCGTTTCTCTTGCAGCCTAAAATTGGTGATGCTTGTGGACTATGGGGTACTTGTATTTTCAAAATAGTATTGAAGTTATTACTCAGTTGAGCTGATAGTATTGTATAATACTGCAGTCTTTTTCTAGAAGAGTGCTACCTAAACAGTAAAAACATTTCAATTTATTGAGCTGTGTATTCTTCTTTTTTTTTTTTAACCTGTTTTCTTTTTGCCCTTTATCTAATTTATTGGACCATTTTGAATTCTAATCCTGCCCTCCAGTGTAGTTCTGCTTCCTCCATGTTGGTGTTTATCTGCAAATTGGATAAATTTTCTATCATCAACTCTTTAAAAAAACATATTGAAAAGTAATGGGTCCAAGGCTGCCTGGAACTGACACATTGTACTTGCTTCCTCCTTGGCAATAAGCTATTAATAGCTGTTCTAATATGTTTTCATTAACCAATTATATTCACAGTAAAATTTAAACTAGACTGTGATTTCTTACTTGCTTAGAAGAATGACAGTTTAGACTGCTTCAAAAGCATTACATCTATTTTTTTTTGTTGTTGTTATTCTATCCATCTGTCCTGTTACATGCCTGTGTCTTGCTTGCCTTTGACGAGGCTCTCTTGGTCACTTTTAATGTTCTTGTTTTCACATGAAAACTTGAATTATTTCTTTTTCAGCATTATATCAAGCCAGGAAATTAGATTAATTGGCCTAGCTTCCTTTTTTCCTTTATTTGAATGTATGCACTGATACAGGCTTATAAAATAAAGAAATTAGATTAGTTGGCCTAATCTAATTAGCTTCCTTTTCCGTCTTTTTGAATGTATGCACTGATTTGGTATGTATATTTGGGATATATGTACCCCTAATTGGGTAAACAGTAAATAAAACCTAGTAAGCAAAAAGTGAGAAAACTAATTTATTCCAACTGTAAACTTATTCTCAATAAAAAAGAAATCAGCAAATACTTACTGTCTCTTCCGTGTCTGTGCTCATTTCTAAAATTTCTATGCATAGAAAGGATATTACAACCATTTAGGAAGCAATTCTAGTTCGTATTTTTGAATAATTGACTTGTAGTTGCTCTATAGTTAAGACTTTGAATATTGTCCCTCAGTATAAACTCCCTTACATATACAATGTATAGATCAATCATCCCACAGTCTTGCAGGTTTATAATTTATAAAATTAAAAATTATTTTAGAAGTGGTTTCAAAATAATGCTTTCACTGAAGATAAAAAAAAAAAAAAAAGAGTAGTTAGAGTAGTTACAGGTCAGATTGAGACATATTGAAAAGAAGGAATGAAACCATTAAGTGGAGCTTATAAAATAAAGACAGGATGATACTTAAGACATAACAAATTGAAAAAAGCAAAAAGCCATCACAGTACTGAAACATGTCATAAGCGTAGTGTTCCATGCAGTTAAACAAAATTCTTTCAATGCTATAAAGTTTCAGCTACAAAAAGATAACCTAGTTTTGAATGTCCAATTCTTGAGCAAATTAGTCACATCTTTAAGATGGCAGCTACTTTACCTTTAGACGCATACGAAAATGTAAACAAGGCAGAATACCTTAGTATATCCTTTTGAGACCAATTTGACTATTGTGCCTGTAAAACCTCATATTATTTGGGGATTTTTTTATTATTTATATTTATTAAGTATTATAGAGGTAGGGTGGATCACTCTGTACTGATTTTTCTTTTTTTACATGAGAAAAAACAAAAATTACATCTTCCTAATTTAGACATCTCAGCTACCAGAAATAAAACCCCACTTTAAGCTCTGGAATTGAACATCAGAGGTAAGGAGTCAAAGGAGGGGGAAAAATATAAAAGAAATTAAATACTCTCTCTTTATTTTTCTTTTTCCCCCCTAGATACAGAAATGTTAACCAGATTTTATGTGTGAGAATTAGCAATGGAAATAAGATCTGTGTAGATGTCTTAAATGAAACAGCAGGTTGAAGGCATCACTCCATTGAGCTCACACTCCTCAGTGTCTATTTTAAAATTAATCAAGTTAAATAAAACACAACAGAAGTTCCTGGATGTGGAAAAAAAGCATATAGCTGCTGCATTAGTTCGCAGATCCCAGGAAGATAGCTATAGTTATAATTATCTTGATTTGTCTTCGTTCTGGAAACTCTACCCTGGGGAATCTGTGGGTAGAGCCTATAAAAGCAGTTAATCAAAAGAAGTTTCATCTGGCATTAAACGCTGGACCACATGGTTTTAATTATTTAAATAAATTAATAATTTTATAGAATTATGATTTAAAATAGTTGGTTTTCTATAGTTTTTAAGTCTTATTTTCTGAATCAGCTTCTCTTTAATGTCTTTAAAAAGAGAGTGTTCAAGTATCCTAAATCTCACTGATACGACATGTTGAAATACATATTCCTCTAGCTGTTCATTTACCTCAAACCATACGTAATATTTATGAAGTGTGTTAACAGCATCTTCACAGTTACCTTGCGCACTGAGACAGTTTTCTTTGTCTAGACCAGTGCTGAAGTCTTTAGGAGTTGTTGCTACAAACATGAGTGCTACACTACAAATTGGGAATCTTAAGAACTAGGTATGTTTAACATGATCTCTTCTACATTTCAATGCTTCTACATGCCCACATGAAGACAAATTTTTGACTAAAGACACAGGGATGAACTGAGAGTATTTAAGAGTTGCAGACAAGTTTCAGTTCACCTGAATTCTACTGTTCATGTCAATGGTGCAGTTTTGTACTGACTGGTACTCTGGCTGTATCCCTCCTTAAAGCATATGTTCTCCCTTTTTATGTAACATTACTTTACCTGTGGAATCACAGAAGTAAAGCAATCTCAGCAGCAGTCCCAAGAATCCCTGATAAGCCCCGAACTAAGCAGTAGCATTATCTAAATAAAAGTAATTCTTAACAAGAAATTAATAAACAAAAATGTTTTGTTCAGTTTGATTTGTGTTCTTCCTTTGCGATGGACCTGAGATTGTTGGTTTTGCGTACTAGAACCAAATTTTATTTTTACAGAATTTAAATAGGTTTATGGAATATAAATACAAGTAGACTTTGATGTGTTGCATGCTGTAAGACACATGCAAATGTCAAGTAGCTAAATTATTATAATGTCTGTTTCTTTATATAGGAGCATGCTTATGAAAGGCAAAGCTGGTAATTTTCACTCAACTGTAAATTGAAACAGATGGGCGCCAAATTTATGTAAGGTTCAAATCAGCATAATCTTGGTATATAAAACTCTGGTCTTCATTCAGGAGATTTAAAAAAGGTCCATGCTCAAAACACATGGAGAAATAAATATCTATTATCTAATCTATTGTAAAAATATGATACAGAATATTATGTATCAAATATATACTATCATTATGGAATGCTTCAATATCTGTGATGGCACTACATACACTAAGACTAGTACAAACTTCACATTAACTTATTTCAGCAGCACTATGCCAGCATATTGTGATTAGGGCATGTTATATGCCCTTTATATAGACTGATGGAAAAAGAATAGATCATACACCTATGCACATTCCATAAGAAAACTAGAAGTCAGCAGAAATATTTGTAATGTACCTTTCCAAAAAGAAAACTTTTACTGATGGTCTCAAATCCAGCTGTAGTGCCTACAAATACAGGTACGTGACTTTGTATATAGGCTGCTACACAGAGCCTCTTAAACAGATATCTAAAGACGCAAGGGCTTAAAACTACCATGAAACTGTCTGCTTTTATTTTTATTTTCTTAAAAAGAAAATTTTAGTCTTTCTGAATATTGGACCCTGAGGTACAATCATTCCTGATGTTTTTATTAGGTAAAACAAATCTGACCTCAAGATAATAGACTTCCAGTTTGCAGTCACATGAATCTCAATGTATTAGGGAGAGAAGCCATGCTAATTCCATACAGATGTGCTGTTACATTCCTGTAAATTTTCAGACTGAAAAGGAAATGCTAGTTACACCCCTTTCCCCTTCAGCCTTTGGTAGAACATTTCACAGATTGCATATGTGTTTTGCATTCAGAGAAAAATAGTCATGGATCCCTTTGAACAGATAACTCTGCTTTTAACTTGCCATTGACATTAGCAAACTTGTGTTTGCTAATTCAAGCATCATATCTATGGTATTTTTTAACAATGTTGAAAAGCTAACATCTAAGCCTCAGGTTTTTTCCAATATGTACAGAAATATGAAAAGCTTTATTCTCTTAGATGTTCTCCCTTGCTTGCAAGAAAGCATATTCATATCTTTATGTGCAAATACACAAATACGGTCTTATATATGTAAAATGTAAATATTTTTTAGAAGGACTTGGTATCTACTTCGCAGTTAGAGCTAAGCAAACCAAACAGGTAAAATGTGATAATGCTTTCGTCAGGCTAGAAGATACTTTGCACAAAATAAGAGCAAAAGCCTGTAAGACTACCATGATAGAGCTTTCCAGACCAGCAGGTAAAACCAAGCCATGTTCTCCACTGATTTACATTTGCACAGACCTTAAGAAGACTTTCACAGTGGAAATTTTATATGAATGTGACAGTAGGAAACATCCAATATGCATCTTTCCAGCTCAAGAAAATTCATATACCCAGCCAGTGATGGGCATATCTAGAATTATAAAAAGAAGGGCAGAATATCCTGGTTTGGGTGAACTTGCTACAGACTTTTCAAACTGAAAAGTCACATTTGCACATCACAGTCCAGTTTTGAAAGTAGGCACATTTCAACATTGTTTCTTTGTTCAAAACATTCATCCTTCCGATGTGTGTACTGGATCTCACCAGTGATGGCTACACTTCAAAACTGGTAATACAACTCCTGTTTGTAAACACAGTGTAATTAAAAGTGCTTTTAAATCTCTGATCAATGGACTCACAAAGGTCTGTTGCCAAACAGAAGTGATCTTTAATTAACAGTCAAACAAAATTCCTGCTTAACCTGCAAGGATACTTCAGGCCATTTAGAATGTGGTTGGGGGTCAGGCCACTTTGAATGTGGTTGGGGTCAAGACGGACACCTACTCACACAAGAGGGCCTCTGTCATTATAGTCTAATGCACTGTGTTATTAAATACCTTTTTATTATGTTGTAGTTCAGTTATCTTTACTGGAAGAATGCTGTTGTGTTTCCTAGAATCTTCTTTTTAGCCAGGTAATGCCAAGACAGAAAGAACAAAACCTCTGTGCAATATTCTAGAATCTCAGCAATGGATAAAACATCTTTTTTCCTTCCTAAGCTATTGATTGAGATGTGTTTATCAAGTTACTTGAGTGTCATTCAAAATCATATTATTTGGAAAACAATTTTGATACTATGTACAAGTGTTACTGTTTTTTATATTATTACAGTGACATCTAGAGGCTTTATTAATGGATCGGGACTGTGTTCTGCCAAGTGTAGGATAAACACTTGAATTAATGTTTATTGATAACAATATACTCTATCAACATGAAAGAGGAAGGAATTATCTTGGGGAGACTGCACAGAAGAAATATTGGTAAACTTGACAGGTGGATTCATTACGCATGTGGCATAGCTATTTATTAAAAAAATAGACAGAGGTATGAAAGAGAGGGGAAAAAAGGATGTTTCACAGATAGCTTCAGGATTTATTTTTCCAAAGAGGAAAAAGAGCAAGAAAGATGCAGAAATATATCAAGTTTTAAGGCACAAGGTCTATGAAGGTTTGTTCCAACAAGACTGTTCCACAGACCACAGTCCGTCTCTTGATTTTAAATAGGAGTGACTGCCAGAGTAAGAACACAGAACAGGTATTTAATATAATACAGGATGTAGAATTTGTGAAACAATGGAAGAAATTTATCTTTGTATTAGCAGCCTGGATATATACTGCATTTGAAAGCAGTACGCAAAGGGTGGTCATCACTGACATAAGAGATGACTACTAGAACAAGGCTTTCAGTCCTATTGATGGAACATCATATGCAGTGCACATGATGTGAATTGTACATTATAGTGAGAATACGGGTTTGAATGACAAGCAGGATGGCATATTCTACACTAAGAACAGTTAGAGAAAGCAGATGGGAAAAACATGGAGCTAAACTTTATTTTGTCCTTTATTTTATAGGACAAAAATTTCGATTAAATGGGGAGACTAGGACCAAAAAGGAGACCATAGCTTCAGTTATTTGAAAAAAGGATGATCTATAGATGAAGCAGCTCTTTTGGTCACCTTTATCACCCTAATCACAATTCATGAAATCCGGAGAGTAGCACTGAAAATTTTGACTATAAAGCAGTAGGCAAAAGTCAGTATTGACCTGTTAAAGAAAGGGGCCTTTGCAGTAGCAGAACGAGGTGCAACAGCCATTAACAAAAGAGGAGGTCAGAGGCTACTACTGGTAAATTGTTCTATTCGGAAGTCACTCAGAACTAAGGGTGCCCATAGCAATCTGCTTCCTTTAAGGTTTGATTTCTACACAAAATGAAAGGAAAGAAGCAATTTCCCATTCACACCACATCCTTTTACAAGGTACAGTTCCCTACTACTGTTGGCTTTCTGTGAAGGCCCATATTCAGCTCAAGCATCCTTCCTTCTTCTCATTTGTAATAACAGGCCACCAGAACTCTCTGGAAGAGTGCCTTTGTTCAGTTGATTAGTACAATGGTGCTTTGATTCGTGACACAGACAAGCTCTTACCAAAATGACTGTGCTGCCATTGCTGTGAAGTTGTCCTGGGTTCAGCTACAGCAGTCATTTTTTTCTCCTTCTTAGTAGCTGGTGCAGTGCTGTGGTTTTGACTTTCAGTCTGGGAACAATGCTGATAACACCGATGTTTTTAGTTGTTGCTAAGTAATGTTTACTCTGACCAAGGACTTTCTCAGTCTCATGCTTTGCCAGAGAGGAGGGGAAGCCAGGAGGAAGCAGAGACAGGACACCTGACCCAAACTGGCCAAAGGGGTATTCCATACCACAGCACGTCATGCCCAGTATATAAACTGGGGGGAGTTACCCGGAAGGCCCAGATCGCTGCTCGGGTCGGGCTGGGTATCGGTCGGCGGGTGGTGAGCGGTTGTGTCCTTTTCCCTTGTTATTCCTCTTATCATTATTACTGGTAGCAGTAGTGGTTTGTATTATACCTTAGTTACTGGAGAGCTGTTATCTCAACTCGTGGGAGTTACATTCCTTCGATTCTCCTCCCCATCCCTCCGGGAGCGGGGGGAGGAAGGAAAAGGGGGGGAGTGAGCGAGCGGCTGCGTGGTTCCAAGTTGCTGGCTGGGCTTGAACCACGACAGAAGTGTAGGTTCAGACTCACTGTCTGTTACCATGATTTCTGTCCAAAATAGCATATTGAGGTTTAGTCTTCTGCATTTAGAGACAAGGTATGTGAAACTCATTTTAAGAATTACAATAGCAGGCTGGAAGTGCTTTCCAGATCAGAGATTATTTGCATGAAGATTATTAGCATAATGATTCTTTGATCCCTGACATGGATATAAGGACAATTTTTTTCCCATAAGAACAGCTGAGCAGTGGAGCACATTACCTGGAGAGTTTGTGCAGACTCCATCCATTTTAGGCTTCAAGCCTGGATGGAAGATGCCTTTAACACTCTGGTCTGACCTCAGAGCTGAACATGCTGTGAGAAGCATGTTGGACTTGAGACCTCCTGAGCTCCTGCCTAACCTGAATCTTTCTATGATTCTACAGATATTAGATAAAGAAATAGTAGCTGGTTTTTATTAAGGTTTTATTACTGATTATAGAAAATAATTATCAAAGACTATTGGAATAATTAAGAAAAATCAGAATCTTGCTGCTTGTGGATCAAACAAAACCTACAGAATAAAATATAATAGGTGACACTAAAAATCCACATTGCTTTGCCAGTGATTTTCCCAGGCACTATATATATAGAACACATACAATCTCCTGAAACTATTAAAATGTGCTTCCCTAAAATTCTAGTATCATTTTAAGGGAGAAATTCTAACAGTGATACAAAAGTCCCCCTCTTTCTTTCTATTAATGCATTTTATTGGAGATATCCAGGAAAGTCCTAGACAGCTTGCTTTCAAAGAATTGGGGGGGTGTGGGGGGTGTGGGGTTGAGGGTGAGGAGGGGGTCTCCTTTTCACGTCAGGAAGCCTGCCATTGAATGGCCTTAGCTAAACCTAATCTCCTTGAGGTATTTGTTTGTTATCCAACTGCGCTTTTAGCAGATGTTTTCATGCTAGGTGCAAATTGCTTGCATTTATTTTGTGTGCATTTTAAGTAACTTTGTATTATTTTGCTTACTACATTTTTGTATATTAATCTTATTTCTCCTGTAGCATCCAAAATCTTTTCACCATAATCTAATTTTCCAGGATTACTGCCATCAGTCTACATTCTTCATTCTTAGTATGTTTAACAACCTTGGATAAAACCCATCTGGACCTCAGGATTTATTGGTTTTGACTCATTGCAACTCATTTATCACTTCTGTCTTACTGACCTTGAAATCATCCAAGATAGTGAGTGCACAGCCAGTTCAGATGAGATTTCATTACTGCATTCTGTCTCCAGTAACTGAATTCAGAAACTATGAATAACTGTCGTGAATATATAAACTTCAGTACAGAAATATGCATACACAGCGGAGAATCCTGCATCTTCAGTTTTACTCAAGGCAGTTAACTGTGTGGGTGTGGGGAGAAGTGGGTCTTTCTAAGCAGTAATTTTCAGGAGCAATATATTAGTTGTTACATTAAATTACAGTTTTTCATGTCTTAGGTGTAAAAAACTTTGACAGTTTGACTTACCACCCAGTTTGAGGAATAGACCTTTATTACCTTATTATAGCTAGTGCTATACTCCGCTGCTGAGCTCTGACCACGGACAAGTACAATCTCATATTATAGCTGGGCTATAAATTCACGTTTAACAGTTTCAAAATGTAAAAAATATTTCTTCAGGAGGTAAATTCAGTGTAGACTACAAAATTGTACTGCGTATTACCACACAATATCATAGAGTGGTTTGGTTTGGAAGGGACCTTAAAGCTCATCCAGCTCCAGGCACCCTTCAGGGCTCACTCTCCACCCTGCCCCAGCAGGGAAGCATGCCTCTAGACAAGGTTGCTTAAAGGGCCATCTAGCCTGGCCTTGAACACTTCCAGGGATGGGGATGGGAACATAGTTCCATGCTATTAATTTACGCTGACTCGTAATTTTTAACTGTGATTACATAGGGTCAAGATGACAGATCTGGAGACTGTAGTCCTGTATTAACCCCTTGCAATGGTAAAACAAGCCTGTATGCCAGCCTGTTCATATGATGCCTTCCCTAGAGGCTTTGCTTCTGGTATTGAGAAAGTAACTGTTCAAAAAGCAGAGAAGCAACAATGGTAACAAGTCATAAGGAAAGGGGCAGAGGGCGGGAGGGGCTGGAAATTAGATCATTTACTCCAGTCTTCTGCCAGTGTAGAATGGCACCTTAGTAAGTATTTTTTACTACTTTGTCAAATTTGGATTTCATGTCTGGATTTTCTGGTGTTTCCATTGAGACTGCAAACATGGCTATGTATTAATGCAAGACCTGGTGGCAGTTTTCTGCATGGTCTAATGGCCCCAGCAGGGAAAGGTGTGTTAGGTACCATGTAGCACAAATGTGATAGCTACATGTGGTGCAGGATAATGCTTCCACCTTCCCACCCAGCTTTGAGACAAATATTGCTGGCATGGGGTTTCTTGTGAATTCTGCTAATTGTAATCAAAACCCACACTATCTCCACTCCTTAATCGACTTTAAATACTACTAAGAAAAGATCTTGTGTACCAAGGAGTACAGAATTCAGTATTTCCTGGAAAAGAAGAGCTGTCACACAGTTAAAGCAAGATTGCAAATAGGTAGAATCAATCTCTTAAGCATTACTAGGGTATTCTCAAGGGTTATTGAAAGCTTGCTCTTCTTGTGAGAAACATCAGTATGTTCTTTACACCAGCTACTAAAAGGATGGTTCTTTCCAGCACAATTCGTTGTCTGTAACTGTAGGGGAGGCAGCAGTGTAAAGTGAAACAAGTGCCCTTTTTTTATTGTGACTGAAAAATATGCCACTGGTATATAGTTATTTCTTTTCATCCTTCCTAATAATCTAAAGTGAGAAATCATGACATTAATGAATTAAGGGATCTAGCCTAATGCAAACATATAAACTAAGGTTCCCTTCTGCTGCAGAGAACTAGATTAGTGTATCCTTTTTGAGCAGAAAAAAATCAACCCAGAAATATAAGTAAGTTCAGTCTTTCCAGAGGGGAAAAAATGAGGAGGGAAAGCAATATAAAGTTCATTTATGGAAAAGTTTTACAAGGCAGCAGCTATTTAGCAGAGTCATCAGATACCAGATTTATTTATGAAATTCTTTTTTCTGATTATATATTCTGATTATATATAAACCTTTTTTCTGATTATACATAAACCTTCTGGTTATATATTCTCAGACGTGAAGCTTTTTTTATCTTAATTCCATAAGCAATCTTATTTGCTTACTTTATTATAATGATCTACTTATAATAATCCAATTAGCATTGGACCCTTTGAAAAGCAGGATTTCACTATTTTACATGAAATACTTACAAATACAGGCTTAAAAATGTAGAATTGCAGTTAAATGTACTTTCTTTTAGAGAACTTCAGTAAGAATCATAGAATCATAGAACGGTTTCTGTTGGAAAGGAACTTAAAGATCATCTAGCTTCAACCACCCTGCATGGGAAGGATATATCAGGCTTCGGATAGCCTGTTTTCTCTTGCTCCAGCTGGGGCATTGGACTCATCACCAAATGGATACAAAGGAAAGAAGAAAAAAGATGACTAAAACCACAGATAATCTAGATTATCTAGAACTCAGAGAAAGGAGGGTGGAAAATGAATTAATTAAGGAAAAACTGAACAAAAAATATCGAAGAAATTATTGATGAAGCAGATTAACAGAGAGGAAAAATATGAAAAAGATAATACAATAAAATAAAACATTCAGAAAATGTCAGTGAAAAATTAAAACATTATACATATTTAAAACAGGAGAAATAAAAAATAATTAGCATGTAATTTGCAGTGTCTTGCTCAAGCAATCGTCATTGAAAAAAGAAATTGTTTGGTTTAACGTTTTTAAGCTTATTTGTATTTGTGATAGATTTCTTAGTTTCCTGTTAAATTTCTCCAGTCCTTGCTTGTTTTACACCAGTAATATATTATTTCCTGTATCAGAACTTTACTACTTTTACATCTTTTCCTTGAGAGTTGGAGGAAACTTGGTTAACTGGACATTGAAGAAGATGGGATAGATAGAAAAGTTTTGTTGTCTGTTAAAATATTAAGATCAAATAATCGCCCTGCACGGCAGGGTTCAAGGTTTTGTAGTGAATCAGGTGAGTGGCCAGTAACCAGCAGTGTTCCTTGGGGCTCAATTCTAGAGCCAATTCTGGTCAATATTTTTATTGATGATCTGGAGGCAGGAGTTAAATGCACCATTAGCAAGTTTACCGATAATTCTAAACAGGCGGTTGCTGTTGACTCCACTGAGGAACAAGAGGCTTTGCAGGGGGATATAGATAGATTGGAGCATTGGGTAATCATCAGTGGCATGAAATTTAACAAGAACAAATGTTGATTTCTGTACCCAGAATGGAGGAACACCAGACAGAAGTATAAACTGGGAGAGGAGTGGCTGGAGAGCAGGTTTTGGTTTGGGATTTTTTTTTTTTCTAATTAATTTGACATTTTAATTCCAACTGTAATAATAAATGCTTTCTGTCTCCTTGTAGCAAGATTTTTTTGACTGATATTTTCTCTGGATTAGGCCTGACAGATTTTTTTTACTGAACAGGTGCCCATGTAGTAAATGCCTGGTCTGGATTTTCAATCTGGACTCAAAATACTTTACCTTCTTAACTGACTGTATGGTGCAATTTATTCTCAGTCCACTACTCTTTGATTAAGAAGCAATGTGTTCTTCACTGACACATCACATGAATTCAACAGGACCCAATTTTCACCATCTAGGCTTTATAGGTAAATTACTTTTTAAATATCATCTACAAGATCTTCTTATATCCATTTTTTTTTTAAACAAAGCACTTTTATTCTAAAAATTTTAATGAATGATCTTCATGTAAGCACAAGTGGGAACAGTTTGAAAGCATGATTTCAAGGTTTCCTTCATCAGCCTGAAAGGAATTCAAGTATCTTCACAACCTGAACAATATTTACCCTTTTTTTTGAAGTGGGAGAACCAGTTTTACAGACAGACTGAAACTTTCTCATAACTTTGTGGAAGATGACTTATGTGAAAGATGTTCAAGACCATCCCTGAGACTCTAAATGGGAAAGCTGTGAAGTAAGGTAGAAGATAGGGTTATGCAATCAGGAGCCAATTCAAAGGCTATTGTATTAATATGATGGAAAAATGTAATTCATATGACCCTGAAACAACTGAGCTTAGGAATTTGCCACTCACCTATTTAGAGGAGTGACATATGCAGAAGCTACTAAAATACATGCACTTAGTGATGAAGATTACATTCCCAATTGCTAGATTAAGATATATCACACATATAAAGTTGGCAAATTTATTTAACTCTCAGCTACTGACTTCAATGTGTGTCCAGCAATTTTCCATGAAACTCCTCTTTCACTTGAAGAGCTTAAAAGACTACAACAGATTCTGGAAATGCCTAATTTGTTTGTTGGAAACTGAAAACTTGATTTCTGCCTTATGGCAGGAAACAGAGACTCTGCTGGGAAAAGTCTTTTATGAGTTATTAAGCAGCAAAATATTATTTCTTCCTCCTGTCTGCAAATAAATTCATTTAGGTCTCAAATGGTAAAAAATAAGATATGTAATATTTATTCCAAGCTCTCTGTACTTTTATTGTACATCAATATGACAATGTCTTCCATATTTTCCTTTAGTTTCAATAAACAAGAAGACCAAGCAAACAATAGAGGGACATACAAACCCACATTTTTCCCCCATGGGTAAAAATTCTTAAAATTTTACATGATTAAAAGAAATTAATGGATGTATTGTGCAATGTAATTGTTGTTCTTGCTGACTACATTGAAATCAGCATTTCAAGTATTCTAAAGTCAGAGACATTTAATACTTTTCCACATGCTCACATATGCTAAACTCATGGAATTTACTGTTGAACATTGAGAAATACACTGAACAAGGACAACTGGAACTTCTGGAATGGGTGAAAAGCACACTGTAGGGCAGACACAGAAGTTGTGCAATTGATTACAGATCACTCATATATTCCCAAGTTTGTCAACTTCACGGCCACATAAGACTGGCATAAGCACTGGGACAGAAGGGAATAGATCACCACCAAAAGCTAAACAGAATCCACCAATAACTTGACCTTGCCACCTTCCCTAGTTTTTTGTGCCTGCCTTCAAGCCTGGTATGTACAAGTGTCAGCTAAGCCTTTGTTCCACACTATGAGTGTTTCTGTGGTACATCAAACTCTTGTCTCTAGGAAATGGAAAGGGATACAGCTAAGAGTGTCCTGTGAACTTGGGGTGGCACATCTGTCTACTTTTGCATTTGGTAACAAATTTTTCATTAAAAAAAAAAAATTAAAGCTCTCCCCTGCATGTCATTTTGCTTGTACTGTCTTTCCTTTGCAGTCATGGAACAAACTGCTACCTACAGCTGCTTGGCAGAATACCTCCTGAGCACAACAGACTGACCAACAAGAGGTATTGTCCTGAGAAGGCTGGTAGTGAGACTGAAAAAGTTTTTGACAAGAAATATTAGCATTATATGAGAATTCTGGAGCAGGAAAGCATGTATTCCAAATAACAAGTTACAGCAATTCCTGAACCTGCAGATGAGAGAATTATGAAAGTCAGGCAGGGAGTAAAAACACGTTCTGCTAGACAAATCAGAGTCTGGCTCACCACAAACATGGGCTAAAAGATGCATCTGGAAATCATGCTTCATTTAATGACACTAAGGAAAGCTCCTTAAGAACGCATTCCCCATTCCTGCGCATCTTTGGTCCCTACTACTTCTTCACCCCTGGTTACGTGCTGTTTGGTCTGCATCTTCCAGTGAAAGGAGCTTGCATCCATGTAAAAAGCACAAATTATGTTGCTACAGATTGCCAATTTTTCAATGAACTTCAATGCTGTTTAATTGTTAAAGTAAATTTTCTGAGCTGATTCAATCTTCCTGGGGAGAGAAATACATCGCTTTCATAGAGACTTTTGGTATTCTTTTTCTTTAATCTAGAAGGAAATAATTCAGGTGAAGAATAGTCTAGTATTGATTTACTGCAAGTACAGCTTGTTTGTTTTCATTTCCATATTTTGGAGTGCATTCTGTCCATACCTTCCACAGCTACAGATTGTGCAGGTAGAGAATACAAGCTGTTTTCCTAGTCTTCCACAGGACAGGTGGAATTTAACTTAAGCACAATTTTATGTACGATAATGCTGAATAGAAGTAGAGTGTTTGAGAAACTTGAAGAAGCAATGTAGTTCTTGCTCGGGATCTGAAATACGTTTGCAAGTTGCTTCAACCATTGATTCAAAAAATGCATATATGGCATTACCTAAACTGTAGGTGGAAGAAGATTTTGAATTTTATCAGTAAAGCTTTTTGCAGTGATTAAATTATGCAGTTAAAAAGTGGACTCCAGGTCTCATATGGGAAGAATTAAAGCCCAATATGACAAAAACTCTAGATTGGTCTAGAACTGTAATTCCCATATTTGATATGTAAAGCCATCATAAATAGGTTGTGGCTACCCTGCAGAATTACTTTAAGCACTAAAACGCCTAGATTCTAATTATATTTCAATGACTGTAGTTGCAGTGTAAAGTTGGACAGCGAGGCTTGAAAAATACTGAGGTTTAAGAATGATAGTGCAAAGTATTTGGGAGTCATTGGTCAAAAAATTATGCTAACTATCCAGGTTAGGTTCAAATACCTTTGGCTATTAAATCTGAAAAGTGATTGTGTAGCTAATGCTGCAGCATTTTGATTCCGTAATCTTGTGGCTTAACCCCAGGAGTTAATTCACTGGCAGGCAGGTATTAAGCTATATTCAGGAAAGAAGCTATGTCCATCATGTATTGCTTGGGAAGACAAACATCGTAACTCCAAACATTTTTCCTTCCTCCCTTTTCTGTCCAGCTTTTTATTGCTGAGCAGGGTGGAATATAGTACAGAGTGTCTGTGTGGTCAGTTGGTGTCACCTGTCCCAGCTGTGACCCCTCCGAACTCTTTGAGCACTCCCACACTACTTGCTGGTGGGGTAGTGTGCGAAGCAGAAAAGGCTCTGTGTAAGCACTGCTCAGCAATAGTGAAAACACCATTGCTTATCAACATTGTTTTGGTCAGAAGCCAAAAACTTAGCACTCGATGACCTACAATGAAGGAAATTATCTCCATCCCAGCCAAAAACAGTACCAATAATCTTTGCCAGGTAAGAAACATATTGTTCAGAATTTAGGTACTAGTTATTGATTAACATTATTGTAGTGGAGAGATACAAAATAATTGAATTCATTTAAGTCTTCAAGTTCTTTACCCTCTAAAACTTTGCTTTCATGCATAGGTGAAAAAAAACCCATCAGGAAATCACTTGTTTCCAACAGAGAAACCTGCATACACACATGTTCAGCAAATCTGTACCTGTGAGGAGGCACTTCCTTTTGACTTTCACTAGTTGTATGCACAATAACATACTATAGAATACTTCCACAGTCTCAGGTTTTTATTATGGTATCTGTAGGTGCTTTTGTCAAAAGTTTTAAGTAAAAGCTCTTTCTAAAACAAAAGCAGTCATGCATGTGAGTATCATAGAAGAAAGTAATCTTTAACCATTATGGATATATCATTTTAAGAAGCAGCTGCCAAATGGTGACCACATAAAAGTCTTGTATAAAGAAAACTCTGTTCTGTATGCTCAATATTAGTATGCTGTATTATACCAGCAGTACTGTACTGAAGCACAAGATGTGCATTAATGCAGGATTAAGACTTCAAAAAATTCTAGTTCTCAGCTAGCAGTAACATAGGTGGTAAAAAAGAGTATTCCTATTTTCTTGTCCTACAGAAAATGTTATTGATATTTACAGTTTATACCCATATTTTTTCTTAATGTACCTTCGAATAATTTGGCAAAGTTTAAGATATCTAATTACATTTTGCTGGATATAATGCAATGATATTTCTAGAATCTTTAAAGTTTGGTGGCTTTTTTTTCAGAATCTAAAAACATTGAAGTTTTTATCCCCCTGTATTTGTGAACAGGAAAGCTGACACTATCAAAGACCTATATGCTTTAGCATATCGTATGTGGGAAATATAATGTCACATCTACATGCAGAACTCTTAACAAAAAGGAAAACAGAGACATTAAATAAGGAGACTACAGCCTTCCTTTAGAAGATACCATTCTGATATGTGCATTCAGATTACAACTGTTTTAATAGAAAGTCTCACTATTTTTGATAATACTAAAATATCTTCAAATAATTTTATGTTTTTATATATATATA
>NW_009918882.1:20393-21083 GCF_000696875.1 Nestor notabilis
ATCACTCAAAACATGTCAATACTTCAAAGCCCACAATTCCTCACAATGTATCTATCTAGCTTGAAAAATAAATTATTTTAAATATTTAAAATTTTACTTAAGTGTTGAAGATTACTTAAGTATGAAATTGCCATTGAAATCAGCATTTCAAAGACTAAATTAAAACAGGAACACTGCTGGCAGCCTTTATTTCAGATCATAAAGTCCAGTAAATGACGTGAATATCCATTCTTAGTAGAGCGCAGGTAAATCTTTTGCTTCCGAAATATCTTTATGCTTTTTTTCAAATGTATACTAGTTTTTGTTTGTACGTACCAAGAAGAGGTTCAATATTTTTAAGAGAAAACAATTTATAACGTACTTCCCCCTCATACCACCATAACTTCAGTAAAGTATGGGGAACTGACATAAGAAAAAACAGAGGCAGTCCCATCTGATCTTTATTTAGGGTCTGTCCCATCCATTGCAGGTGACAAGGACTCTGCCCTCATCAGGGAATAATCAAATTTACCTTTACTTACTTTACTGGCAGACCTTACTCTATTCTAACTGCTAGATCCTCCCTTTCTCTTGCTGGTAACTGGAATAAAAAATGTCTCACTGACGTTTTTCCTTTTTCTTTGGGCCAGGTGCTGGCACACTGACACAAGCTGACCTATAATCATATGAACAGTTACAATTATTTCAGCA
>NW_009918882.1:21114-33933 GCF_000696875.1 Nestor notabilis
CACTAATAGCATGAAGAAAAGTGTCAGGATATCAACCTTTCTAGGTAGTAACAGCCACCACTCTGTGACCTCAGCTATGCATCTCCCTCCTGCCCATTCCACACTCAAGCACACTTTTTAATGTCCATTTAAACCTTAAATACGGACAACTGTATGCAGCTTTTAACTGCTCCCAGAAGAATTGCTGATCCAGAACTAGAAGAGCTTGGATTCAGTTTCCCTGCTTTTCTACCAGGGCAGTGGTGTAATTATCTGAAGAAGGCTGCTCATAGCTTGTTACAAGATCTTCACAACTAACCCTCTCACAATTAACCCTTTATTAGCTAAAGGAATGCTGTCTTACAGCAGTGTCAGCAGTACACTACCTTCAGATTTCCTTATTCTGACTTCTGCCGAAGTACCAAAGTGTGCCAAGAGCTACTAAATACAGCTGCTTAGTGACCTCAGAGCTGAAGTCTAGACATAAACCTAAAAAACATCTTTAAAGAAATTCTTTTAACATCATCCAAACCAGCACAGTTTAGTTGGTTACAAAATTATTTAAGCCAAAATCTTACATTACACAACTTTGCCCAAAACAGGTGCTTTGGTAATTGATATTCAAAGGTTATCTTTTTTTCCTTAAATTAGAGTGAAGCCAGTTTTCCATTTCTAAGTGATGCTTACGTTCCTATATTAGCCAACAGAGAAAAGCAAAGAAATTATATGAATGAATGTTTCTGTAAAGCCTTTAATTTTGGCAAATAAAGCCACTGGATTTCCCAGGTGATTTCAACATGCTATAAAAATCAGGATCTCCTTAAACATGAAGTGACTGGTGACTGTTGTGGGCATCTCCTTAAGCACAGGGTGATTTGTGAATGTAGTATCCCCCCTTCCCCCAACTTCTTTTTTTCACCCCAGTTTTAGACTGGCAGGAGCACTGCTTCTGAATGAAGCAGACATTCCTTAGGATGTACTGCCAAAAATAATGGAACGCTTGATACAGTGGAATGGTATAAAATGGTACCTGAAACGCTCAGAAAACCATAAAACTTAATGTTGCACAGCTCTCATAGTCAGTGCCAACTACTGCAGCTGCTAAGATGTACTTGAGGAATCTGAGGATTTTAATTTTTTTTTTCCCTTTTTCTGTGGAGTCTCACATACATCTGTCTTTAGGAAACTTTATTTGTAATAACAACAGTTACAGCCTGTGAAATGAGCCAGAAAAACACTTCTGTGCATTCAGAAAGGAATGAAAAAGATGTCAAAGTGCTCCTAACAAATTTCATCAGAATTGTGAAATGAAGCATAGCATCTTAAATGTTTTTCAGTAACTCTTCCAAATACAATTTGTAACCCTGACTTGTTGCTAGCCACAATATGCACAGCAGGAAGCAGAGAACTAAAACTCACACTGTGAAACTGGGGTCTGAAACACCACACCTTGGGTACAGACTCAGAGTTTCCTAACCACCATTAGGCAGACCCCACTAAAGCTGCATAACATGCTGTGTGTGAAGAACAGAGACACAATCTGTCTAGCATTCCTTTCCCTGGACTCACCATCAAAGACAGACAAGAAGCCACAGATCAGTTGGACAATGAACTTCAGAGAGCAAGCATCTCCTGTTCCTATACTCAGAGCTATTTGAATACTGGCTTGGAAATAGTCCTGTAGCTGATCTAATGCAAAGTCAGAAAATGTGATGGAAAGATGTTTCCTCCCTAGAGGGTTTCTCTCTAGTTTTCTGTCCCAGGTGCTTAAACAGGCCCAGAAGGATTGTCCTGAGCACTGCTGAGTAGTAACAGGCTCACCTTTTCCTCACCTTTTGCAATTTTATTCAAAGAGTGCCAAGACATAAGACTTGGATCTTTGCAATCTTAGAAATAACATTTGAAAATAATCAGTGAAGTATTTCTAATTCCTCTGAAGCAGACACTATCAGTAATGTAGACTGCCTGTGCCTATGGTAACTGTGGATTGATTCAGCATTAGTCAGAAATTCAGTAATAGAAATAGGATTGCAGAAAAGCTTTGTAGTATTTTTGACTCCCTTATCTGAAACTGCAGATTCTGATTCAGACTTGCAGAGAGTTTCAAGAAGATATATCTGGGACTGAAATTGTGAATGGTGTACCACTCCTCCTCAAACAAAGAATGGGTAATAAGGACCAGATGCGAAAGCAATAAAAGATATAATTGGGGAGACCATAAGAGAGAGAGAGGGCAAGTAATTAACTTTCTGAATGTACTGGGGACATTTTCTCCCTGTCAAAAATAATGACACATGGAGATCTCTGGATTCTAAATTTATTTTTGAAATACAATAAATTGAGAAGGATTCCTGTGGTGTCTTTTGTCCCACTATAGTAGTGTTTGCATGCAGCTTGTAAAATTTAGCCCAAATAGAGAAGTCATCAGCAGTGAATTTTTACATACTCAGGGTAAGGAAATATGCAAAGCAGGTGTATAAGGAATTGAGAAATCCACACTATCCTCCCACTGGAAATATTCCATGTTTCCAACCTCAAGGATATACATATGATATTACATTTCTCTTTCAAGAGATAATGAACAATTTGACCAATTAAATTTACTGGTACATAACTCTAAAACAAAAACCTGCTATCTTTTTAACAATGCCTTGAATTATAATAAGAAAAATAGTTCATGAACTCAAAGGAAGCTTGTGGAATTCCTGAACACCGTAGTCCAGAAATTTAGTAACTCCTCAGACTTGGTCATACCAAACATCACTTCAGAGAAATGATCTCCATTCCCAGTAGTATTTGAAGTCCTAAGAGGCTATTTCCTTTTGCAAATAGAATGTTAAGAAACAATTTATATTGTATATGATTTATGTTTTCTAAGAAAAGTCTTACTAACTTTTGAAACTCTGGAAAACTAAAATGAGTTCAAATAATGTTATCGGGTGTGAAGCATTTATCTTTATTATTACTTTCTAAGAAGTTATAGCTGTCTATCTGTAAGAGCCATTTGCAAAACTTGCATGTTTTTGAAATACCTTATGTGTTCTCTGCCTTCTGACATCTTTGTGTAAGTGTACTATCAAATTTGCTTGATAGTCATGTTGTGTAAAAGTTAACTTTTTACAAAGACAAGGCACAAATATATATCTATATATATATAGATATATATACATACACATGTACACATATAAAATGATGCAGCTGATGCTGTGGTAATTTAGCCAACTTTTAATAGACACTTTTCCATTTCTTACAGATATGAGAAAATAGCATCTGTAACTTTGAAGGGGTGTTTACCCATAGCCTTTGGACTTTTCGCTCACACAGGAATACTATGGTACATTTCATTTACCTGGAAAGCTCAAGACTGGGGTAGGGTGAGATAAGCTAACATCCAGGCATCCAGCATACTCTTGCTATCTCTGAGAAAATAACTGATGTCCAGGCACAAAATGACAACTACTTGTTGACAATTTTTCACTGTTCAAAACAAGTCAAAAGAAACAAACAATCAATATCCACAGACTGTAGTGACGTTATGACACCAACTTGTGTTTCTTACAGAACTGCCATAACTTAGTCCTTTTTGCAGTAAAGACAGTCCATATTTCAGCTATGTAGCCTAGGCCCAAACATACATTTGAGCTGCACTCTCAGCTGCACTTCTTTACCCATGATCAGCACAAGTTTAGAACCTAATATGGCTGTGTTTTGAAAGTGCATTGCCTTTTTAAAATGTCCTAAAATAAAGTAAATGAAAAGATACATTTCTTGGATACATTTCCAGGCATGCTATGAGGTATACATACACTACTACAGAGCTGTCACCTGCAATTTTATATGAAACTATTTGATAATTATTTTATGTAGTTCTTTTTCCTATTTTGTGCCTACTAAACCATCTCCAGGGTGATAGATCACAAGCTTCTAAACTCATAAATAGCTTAAATAGTTGTCATTTAAAACAGACAACTTGGTAGAAATGTTTCATAGCTCACAGCTTTGCAGAGCCAGAACAGGAAACTTCGTATTGTTAGAAAGAAAAGATTGCCAGGTTCCTTTCAGACACATAAATAGCTACTTCTGAGCATAAATGACTACTGATAGACATTAACTAACTTACTCATACAAGAAGCAAGTTTTTTGGCATTTCTTTAAAAGGGCTCTTACTCTTCTATAAGCTTTCACTCATGGAAACTAAGAAATCTTCCTTTAATAGGTAGAAAAAAGGAAGGAAAAGTACCAATATATCTCATGAACTACCTACGATACTCCTAAACTAATGTATTTCATACAAAATTCATACACAGAGACCTTCATAACAGAGTATGACTTCTTTGATTGTAAATTAGGCAACCACTTTAACCACAATCCAGTAAATGTGTCATGTGTTTCTCCATCTCCCTCAGAGACGCAAATGATAGGAATATAGAAGCTTTCCATTAGACCCTTTGGAAACTACAGCACCCAGTTCGCTTTGGGTCTATATCATTGTAACAAAACACCAAGCCTGGCTCAAGGAGTCTTTTTAGCCAATGCTAAAACTTCATTAAGCTTTTGTGTTCCCCGGGGTGTCCAGCTGCACATTCTGCTGAAATAAAATAGGGATAGTATTATATTACTAAATATTTTTTATTATAGACAAATATGTAACAAGATCTCTGACAAAAAGGAGTAATAAAACTTAATTTAGCCTTATAAAACTAAAAAACAGTAGTTTTCCTTCACTCTCAAGAGTCATAGTAAAATTCCACACAGCACTATATATTCAGAAACTCTGAACCTCTAACTACTTCAATTTATAACTTAGTAATTTGCTTCTCACTCCAAAGGCACATTTACATTATGTGTAGCACAGTGCAGAGTCTGAGCCATTTCTGGTTGGGTGACTTTGTGCACATAGTGCATATTGAATCATGCAAATGGAAACTTGTCATGCAAGGATGCAGTGATTCAATTAACTGCACCTCCTTCTTGAACAGACTTACTTAGCTCCAGTAAAATCACTAGAATGCTGAAAATGCAATATCAGACCACAAAATCAGCTTAGCTTTCCCTCCCCTCAAGTTTTAAAAGTGTTCTTTGCAGATGTAAAAAATACGGATTTCTAACTTTGGTGGTACTAAGTTCCTATTTAGAAGCAATTTTCCTTTCTTTATCTTTTCCCCCCACCAAGTCTGACACACTTTTTCTTACTCCATTAACTGTTTCAAGAACTGTAGTAAAAATCTTGAGATCATTTTTGCTAACTTTTTATCTATTATGCTGCTCTATTTGCATCTCTTCAGAAAAATTCCTTAAAGCTATCTCTTTGATAAGAAACCAACAGCTTACCATTATCTGGTCCTTCTTTTTCAGCGGCATGGCATAATTATTTTTATATATTAACTACTAAACCAGCCTGACAGGTTACCAGCTGAAGTATCTTCCAGTAGACTCCACAGTCTTCTAATGTCAGGGTATTCGGAACAAGGAACTTTGGAACAAGGAATACCAGCAGCAGTAGCAAGGAATACCAGCAGCAGTAGGTCAAGGTCAGTGAAGGTTTTTGTCTGTATTAAACCTATGCAAAGGGCCAGAGAAAGTAGAGAACCAGCCAAAGAATTCAAGACTTGGACTTTTTCAAAACCCACAACTATTTGGTACAACCCGCAGAAACTGAAACTTCAACTTTAGTATTGAAATGTTAGCAGAATGTCTAGGGTTTGCTGAAAATAAACAGAATTTTGGCATAAGAAAGTATATTAAGACATCACGGCACTTAGCCTATCTTTGTGAGCAAGTTGATTCTAGAGTTCAAATTACTCAAACAGTTCCATGACAAGGATTGCTAGACCTATCAATTTGCATTTGAAAAGATTTTACTATAGTACTACTGTTTATTCTTTTCAGATGTCTCTTCCTTACCCCCATAGCATTTCTTTGAAATTTCCATTATTTTATTTTGAGAGAGAAATATGTTCCACAAGATTTTACTGGTTTCATTAATGGAATTGCTTGATTGACCTCAGTCAAGCAATCGGAAACAACAGAAAAATTTTCATCAAATACGTGTGTGTACTGAGCATATTAAAAATTTTAGGAAGGAAATGTTTGTGTATATATCCATATATATTTTAAATACACATGGTGAAAAAGACCAAAAAGCTTCTGTAAGAATATAAAAAGCTCAGCTCAGCCTTAGGTCAACAGTCATGACTGATTTCTCTGTGTGTTGGTCTATTTTCCCATATTCTCCCAAAGCTGATATAAAACTGGAAAATTGCAATAGAATACTGTAAAATCAAAAAATGTAAAGCATTATGATAAAAGTTAGCCCAAAGAAATATGATATAAAATTAAATTGCCTAGTTGATAGATACTATGGCAAACATAACAAACTCCACCACATAGCACTATCTGTTTCTTCTAGTATTTAACAAGCAACACATAACATCACTAATAGTCCTGGAAAACAATATTCCTGTGGATAAAACATTCCAGGATTGAATAAGTAAACCTGGAAATAATAAACTAAATAAACCTGCAATTGAAATTTGTTATATATACATAAAACAGTAACACTAAGAATATTCGCTATTAAAAAAAGAATATTCACTTTGTAAAAAAGGAAAAAAATAAAAAACTCATTAATTGTACTTTGCTTTCTTCCTACCAAAACAGTGTTGGAACCATTTTTCGTAACATGAAAGAACATAAATACGCAGGCTTTAATTCTCCAATAAACTCCAGGCAGAGTCTTGCTTGTTTCACGGGAAATTTGTAGTACTATAGAAATCTGAAGAAACACCATCTTTTTTATAAGCATCATAAAGAAAAACAATAAATGAAAGAGCAGGATAAACCAGATGGGCTATAGTAACACTAGCAGTGACTGAGTTTGGATACATACCTTTTGCATATAATTTGTTGTTGTATATGTAATGTATGTACTCTAAGGACTGTCATGCTATACTAGGTTAAAGCAGAGAAACATGTATGACACTGAAATAAATTTTGAGAATTTTTGTAAAGCTGGATTAAAGCTTTTTATATTATTTTAGTTTGTAAATTCTTAGAATGTGTCATATGTTCTGAAAAGCAATACAGGGTTATAAATTGCAGGAGAGGAGGGGCAATGAGGGCAGAGCAAAGGAGAAGGGTCTGGACCTATGTTTACTGACCATATCCTATTTGCTACACTAACTGAAACCAGTAACTCACCCTATGCATATCAAAATACATCACATATCCCTATGGGATCTAAATTATCTACTTAACAATGTAGTAAATGCTAGCTTGTCCTCTAGGGAGCTTCACATATAAGGATTTTCATGTCTACAGTAGTGATTATAATGTTAGAAAGGCACCACCTTCTCCATAACTGGTACATTTACAAACTTCATCTACATTATGTGCTGACATTTCAAACAAGCTGCTAAATCCAACTGTAAGCATAAAAAACTTTTGTGAAAGTTTTTTTGTGAAAGCTATCAGAATGTGATGTTGTACCCCACAGTTGTCACTCACTCTCAATTTACACTGTTTTCTAGTGCTGGCTTTTTCTCTTTACAATGTGCAGGTGTTTTGCTTTTGTAGACACATGTAAAATTCATTTATAGCTTCCAATATGTGCAGAGGCTTACCCTACCAATGTTTACTTTTGGAAAGTCAGCAAAAGGTGCCAGAAGTCTGCCAGAATAATTAGGTCACAGTTCATTTGAGAGCATTATTTCCAGAAGATCCTGAACTGACGACTTCTTAAGAGAACACACAGTATTTCACACTTGTCTGATTGCAGCAGTCAAAATATTGAAACTATTTTAATTAAAATAAACCCCAAAAGTTTGGGGGTGACAACTCATGGCAATAAGTGTTATTTTGTGACAGCATTCCTAGAAGGTACCTATTAGTCAACAGTAACATAAATCTTACAAGTTTACAGTATTAGTGGTGCACAATCTCATGGATATAGAGCACACAGATAATAAATACATTTCTCACATTAAAAGTGGATAATCCTAATCTATTTGCATTTACTCTAGAATATGCCATCAGATAAAAGTATATGTCAGTGTCATAATCTCATGGTTCATTACTCTATGCAAATTAAACTGTTTCTCCTGATTCTCTGAAGGAAAGCAAGGCTTTGGAGAGGCTGGGGTGGGCAAGGGACATGACACACATGACCTTCTGCCAAACATTCATCACTCATGGAAACACACAATTGTCATCAATATTCCCAATTATATCAGTATGTTAGAATTATTCTACACACACAATCATTTCTATTTGAGTGTTAAACATGCATAAAATGTTATACGTTTGCTTCCTTCTTAGTATATAATACAGGTCGGTAGATTGACATTAAAAGTTCTTGCTGGTTAATATCAAGAATATATTTGGTGATGTGATGAGAGACATCCTCTGACTGAAATGGTCCCCACCCATCCACTGAAGCTACACTACCTCATCTACTTCACTGTTACAGTGAGGGTACATGGAAGGAGCTGAAAATGCAGTGGACACTATAATCATGAGTAGTTTGCTATTGATCAACTGCATTGACCTCAAACAGAATATTTACACCGAAACAGAATTTCATACTGTTTGTCTCTTCTTCTATTGCGATATATCACCTAGTCTACCTGGCACTACCTCCAGAATTTATACCACTTAGAATATGAACAGCTTGAAAAGGGAGTAAATATTTAATACTGGGTAGGATCTCCAATTCTTATAATTTATTTAGAACTTTATTTCCTGGAAGGTAGGGACTATATATTGGCCTGTGAAAAACAGGCAAAATTAAAACTATACTTCTTAAAGATTTGTTTTTAGTAAGGGTACTTTATTTTACGTTAAAATGACAGATGTCATCCTAATTTGTTTCTGGAAGCCCTGATTGGAATTCTGTAGAATGAAAACTACATAATTTTTTATTTTTTTTTAAGCATAAGCCCCACTTTATATCCCAGTACCAGTTCAAAAGAGTGTAAATCCAGCTTAAGGAAGGACATTATAAGAAATCATTAGTCCTATGTTTGCAGTAATGAAATTGAGAACCACTTAAAGTATCATTATCTGAAAAAGAAAAGACTAAGGACCTCTGGAAATCGAAGAGCAGCTTACAGCTTTTTTTGGAAATGTGTGAAAATCTGTCTTTTGTCTTTTTTCCATTTCTGAAAGTTCTTTTTCTAGACTGTGACACCATTTATTGTGGCATAAAGGGTTCAGTGTAACGTGCAATTTGTAATGCACTATATCACGTTTTTCTGATAGGATTTTCATATTGTATTTTCAGTGTTTGGGGTTCTCAGTTAAGACGTTCTCAATAAGATGTGCATGGAATATGATTTCATAGTCCATAAATTAAATAAAATATCCTTGTTTGTGCTTAAATAGCAAATAAACCATATCAGGAATTGGTATGTAGCCCATCAATATATAGTGTTGGGTAGAACATATATAGCACTAGCATATTGTGCTCAGCTAACACTATGAAAATAAGGACTCAAGTCTACAATTAGCAGGTACCATTCCAATCATTACTGGTTCTCTACAGACCATAAAAGAGCAAAATAACGTGGGAAACTTTCAGTTCTATTGTAGTTCTAAGTCTTGTGTACAAGTCATTGTTTTCTGCCTTGAATGCTTTTAAATAGCTCGGAATTTTAACAATAGTTTTCAGAGCATCCAAACTGTGAACATCATACCCTTAGGGTGTCAGTTCTGACCCTAAAATTGTATAAGAATATATGTTCTCACAAATATAATTCTCTCCTTTCTTTCTTATAGAATATACCACTTGCTTTCGCAGGAAAACAATGCAAAACAAGTTAAGTTAAACAGAATCAGAATTATTAAGTTAAGCCAGTGGGAAACATGACTTCACTGAAAGAAGCACTTACATCAAGTGGCATTTTCCATCATTTTCTTCTATGCTGACATAACCAATGCATATCTTATAGTAAATGTGAGATTACCTGTCTATATAAGAAAATAAGTGCTGGTCCAGCACATCAGATTCTGTACTAGCACCTCCATCAGGTTTTATATATTGCAAAGATAAAGTTCACAAAGGAGATGAATGCCACCGAGATTTACAAACACTTCTATCTGTCAGTCTGCTGTCAGCTGTTGCATTTCACATGGCCCCTGTTGCCAACCTACTTCCTGTAGAAGTGCTCTACTCTGAAGTACTGAATACCACAGAAGACCTATGCTCAAGAAGACTGAACTACATAATTTTTTGCTATGCTCAAGAAAACTGAAATCACATAGTACAGAGTGATTAGGATATTCATGGAGGAGGAAGAGATTATTTTAGACCCAGCTCAGTCATTTACAAGTATCTAAAGAATTTAAGTGCCACACTTTTAATTACTGTGATAAGGATAAGAAACAGATAATGGAATGTAAAACCTAAAAGGAGTACTCTCCTGGCCCATATTCTGCTTAATATTATTTTTATAATTCTTGTTCAATAACAGATAATTGTTTGGAAGAATCCTGCATTCTGGTATTTCTTCCTGAATTCCTGCTATAATAAATACTGTTCATATACAAACATAAAAAAAGGTGGCAAGTTGAGGTTTTAGACAAACAAAAATTAAATTCTAATTCAATAAGTAAGGGAAAACAACAGGAACAATCTGGGAGGTTTTTTGTTTGGTTGTTTTTATTAAATAATAGGTATTTTGGAAATACAATTCCGAGAAAACTCTTCACTCATTTGTCTACAGAAATTCAAGCGATCCATTACAGTGGCTCTTTTTTTTTTTTTTTTACTGGTAGAAAATGATTCCTTGTGCCTAATTTGCATCTTTCCAATCTAAGACCATTTCTTTTTCTTTTTAGCTTGGCCAGGGGAATGATTTTCTCTGTTTTATTGCAGCATTTTACATACTTGGAGATGTATCATCTGACCCTTTTTTTCCTGATTCAAAAAGAGTATTTTGATGCAGTTGATAACTATAATAATTAAATTTAAAGGAAGAATTATCTTGCTAATGTGTAATTCCATCTTATTTTTCTCATTGCACGGGTTTTATTACTCTCAGAGAGTAGACAGTGAACACAATGCTTCTTCCACATCTTAGGTTATAAAACATGACTGTAATTCATGTAGAATATAGGAACTCATAATATGAGATGGAACATTTTCTTTCCAAATCAAACTCTGAAATTTACACACTGTTAAGCAAAACAATGTAACTGCTATGTTGTTGTGCATACACAGCTTTGTTCTGAGTCTACCAGAGAGACAATTCAGCTGCAGATAAGCAAAAAAATACCTTACATATTTGTAAGATCTCTATTACATATTAGTCGCTTTCTACTACATTATAGCCACCCTATAAAAACAAAAATAGCAAACAGTCATTTCTTTTCATACTTGTAAAATGGTGGCATCTGCTTTAGTAAATGTGATCTTTCATTCTTTTCATTGACATTTTATGTTTGACATTATGACATTTTGTGTAGAAACTGGGGTTAATTTACAAAATACCCTTCAATGTTCTTGCTGCTAATTGAAGAGTTAACTATGCCAGCAGATGTATATTGAGTTTTTTAAACAAAGAAGACAGTGTTGTTGTTCCACAGATAATTCTTACAACTAGATAACACTTCCACCTATTCTGCTCTAGGGCGCATGACATTCTAATGTGAATAGGGCAATGTTGCATACCAGTCAGCTTTCTTATTGTCTTTTCAGTGTTGCTTTTAAGGTAAAGCCAAGCTTTGGTACAAATATAAACCCCAGTAACTTTAAAAGCTTCACTGCAGAACTCCAAGTATATACAGCTGTGACAAAGTACAATTTAATACCTGACATTTTTATCAGTTTGAAGTATTACTCAGTTCATTCAAAATGGTGATGAACTTGTGCAAATGCAGCTCTGCAGTTAAGAATACGCTAGATATTTCTTGCTCAGACACCTAGCTAGTGAAGAGATTACAATAAACAAAACTATCACTGTGTTCAGCATTTGCATATTTTCTAGGTGAGACATACTGATCTCTTACAACTTCTTTCTTGTCTTTAGCTATTTTGATTTTAATTTTTGATTCTGTAATTGAACCAGAGATAAACTCACTCTGGCAGACAAACAGATCCTCTAGAGAAACAAAATCTTGCTTTCTCACTCTAAGGATAACTTGCCTTACATATTCTGTAACAGTGTGTGTTGGTAAAATGGTCTGAATAATTAAAAAGAGATGGATAAATTGGGGCAATGTCTTTTATTAGACAAGACATTGTGGTCTATTTTTTCCCTTCAACTTTTGGGTCAACTAATTCCATTCATAGTTTATACCACCTATAGCTTTATAAACAGTAGAAACTCTACTGACACTAAGACTTCTTGCAAGAGGGCAAGAAATACTCCATTCTTAAAAAGAACAGGATAATACTTTTTATCTCATAATTTCCAATATTGCATATACACTAGGAAGGTAAGGAAAATGATACGTATTTTCATCATGTTTTTCTACTACTAGAAATTCCCATTTTAAGCATAGGGTATTCTGTTATAGCACTGCTGACATATATGGCTTTTTGTCTTTCTCAGGAATAGAAATGTTTTCCTCAGGCACACAAGAGTTGTACATTTTATTTATACAATTATGTCAAACTTGTGGAATAATTCTGTGTGCATGACTGGCAAATTCTGGCTTTTATTTTAATTGTGTTCAATGGTTAAAAAATACAACTTATAAAGCTCCAGATAATAAAGTTCACCACTTAGAGTTCTTGTTTTGTTGAAAGGCAATGGAAGAACAGCTCTGTTTGTTTGTTTGGAAAACCATACACAAAGGGGAAACCAAAATAAACAGAAAACCCATTTTTCCTTCTGTGTA
>NW_009918882.1:33964-39752 GCF_000696875.1 Nestor notabilis
GATTTCATTTGGAGATTATATTGTTATTGATTTCACTGGGGATACTTGGATTTCTGTTGACATCGACAACAGCAGAATTAATTTTTGTGAGTTGTCCTCTTTAATTCCACTCAAATCAGTGACACACCACCCGCTCTCCTAAGTTTTTCTGTGTGACTTTGTAGCACTGACATTTTAGAGATATGAAGAGCTCTTTTATCCAAAAGTTACACAGTTTGGATGTGATTCTTTTCTTTTTTGTAATATAAGGCATTCTTCCATGTGATGTTGGTTTTTATTTTATGATAGTGCCAAACACTAACATTCAGAGGCATATGCAAGATATATAACAACACCTCAAATTAAATATGGTTTAGGAGAATGAACAAAGCTAGTGATAACAGTTCATGTTGCTTCCAGCTATAATACCATATGACTTTGTTTTTATGGAGCCCTAGCAGTCCTTTAATATGTTATTTAAGACTTTCACAGAGAGCAAAGCCTAGAAGGCTTGGGAGAATTATTTGTGTGAAGAAGTAGGGAAGCTAGGAAACACTACACATCCTACACCTTCACCAGTAACAAATACATGTTTGGGGTTTTTTTTAAGAGATATTTTTAGAGACAGATGGCTGGTTGTTTGTAAAATCCACAATTAAAGTGATCACCTCTGTTGTCTCACCAGAAAGAAGATTCTTAATGCTGATTAAAAGAACATCAGACAACAAATATTTAGACACCATCATGTCCAATTGTGAAGAAATTAACATTTTTAATCCAGACTGACAAATGTCTAAGAAACTAAAGATGACAGCAAGAAAACTCCTTGTTGTGCCTAATCATACACACTGAATTGCATGCCTGACAGAAATTCATGGCAGTATTAGTCTTTAAAATCTTTGCTTATTAGAACTTCACATTGCATTGTGATTCTGTTTTTGCACTTGTAAGGAAGCAATTGAAATAAATTTATTACTAACTGTATAAATAGGGAAAGTTTGCTTTATTGCAGAGTGAATGAGTCCTTGTAAGGTACCACTTAGAAACATGTGGCTCTTTCTGACAGGCCTTAAAGTCTTTCTGGACACCAAGAAGAATTAAAAAGAAAAGGCTTCTTTCTGGAAGCTTACCAGAGTTCCTCAGATTTTTTTTTGTCCAGGCTTTGTGGTCTGTAGGTAGAAAAAGATTCCAGCCTTTGCAACATTTAATTGTGCTGTACTTCTGACATAGTTTGGACCACAGAGAATACAGAAGACAGATTTGAGACCTGGTAAGAAAAATGGCCGCCTAATAGAGCTAAAGAAAAAGCTGAATAAACATTTCACAGCAGAAACTGAGTGGAAAACAGCTGTCTTGTAAGAAGTGTAGCATTTATATGTAAGTGTCTTTCATATTTATACATTGCTCCACAAAGAGATTTTCCTCACAGTTTACATGGGATATACTGCTTAAAATGAGAAGGATTTAATCAATTTCAGAAGCTTATATCCAGAAGAGGAACAGCCCATTATCTGTTTTGACTGTTTTATGTAAACTCTGTGAGTTTATTGGAATACTATATTGTACATGTGTGCGTTTAAGTTAAAGTCATCACTGAAAAACAGATATAACCATCAAATTTTGAGAGTTTATCACTATCAACTGCAACTGCTAGCTTTCAGAGACTCAAAAAAAAAAAGTGATGGAGAAAATAAAATGTTAGCTTCTGGCTACAGTGGAGATTACACAGTACATAATGCAGTAAAATACTCCATGGGGAAATCATTGTTTGATGGAAAAGTGTTACACAACAGTTTTAGAATATTCCCTCACTTGAAAATGAGTTTCAGGAAATGGATAAAGTTTTATTTTGCCACTACTGGATGCAGGGGGCATTGAGGTATTTAGAGAGAACTTAAAAGGCTTTCCAAATGTTTCTCAATCTAAATTTCTGGTTAGGGTATAACAAAGGTGGTAATGCTAAAGATGCTCTGACACTGTCCTTTATAATCACCTGTATTGAATTTCAGCAGTCTTAAATAAACCTCTTGTTTTACATGATCAAGCCTGACGTGATTTATTCTTCAGTTAAACAAATTTAGAGAGAAGGTAGAAAAACAGGCATCAGAATTTGGCTGATTACTATAGTTCCAGTCTCTTACACAACTGTAGCTATGGACAGAAAGGTAGAGCTAAATCAATGAACTGTCTATACAGGATGACAAAAAAAAAATAGTCTAAGACACACAGATTCCAACCAGTCTCATAAGACGGGACTGTAGAGCAATGTCTCATAAAAGCAAATCAGTTACTCCCATCTAGTTTGATTTTTGCTCATGTGTATTACCAATTCCCTTGCTACCTCTCTGTACAGCACTTAAACCAGTACATGTATCCAAGGCTGCTGAATCTTACCATTACCCTGAACATGTAGTAGACACAAACCTCAAATAAAACACCAGTGTAGTTTAAGTTTAAAAAGCCTGTACGAAAAACTGTACCAACCCCCTCTGACTCCAGCACCAGTGAAGCTTTTTTAGGGGGGGGAAGAGGAGGGTTGGTATTTCTGTGAAGTAATTAGTGAAGAGGTTAGTGTTTCATAGCTCCTTTTTAGGCTAATGGCATCCACCTACCTGGCTTGTTGACCAGCTGCTCCCTATCACTCTGGCCAGCCTGGAGTCAGGGGGGCAGATGTGCTTCCCTCCCTGATCTCCAGGCTTGTGTCCTCACACCTTCAAAAGCCATTTATAATTAAAATAATTTAAAAAAAAAAAAACAACAACAAAAAACCAACCAAACCTGAAAATGGAGACAGCATGTATATTTTGTTTTTTCTCAGATAGTTTCCTATATCCTAATTGTTAACTCCTACAATAAGAAAATATGAATAGAGTCTGATGCATTGTGCCTTTTTGTCCTCATTTATGCATGCACTGTTCAGGGTGTCTAAGAGCTTTCCTGAATGCTTTTGCATTGCCATGTCAATTACTATATAGTGCACAAGGAAGGCCAGTATCACTTCAACATGGGGCCCAGGCAAGGCAGCTGAACAGATTATAGTATCAGAAAACACCAGCAAGACTTTTAATTTTAACGGATTTTATTTATTAATAAACACTGCAATTTTTCCTTTTGATTAAGTTGCAGTGACCTATTACTCACTACACAGTAGAACCCCTCTCCGTCAAAAGAGGAAGCACCGAGTTTGAAACCTTGTCAGTATGACATAGTAAAGAAGTTTCAGAAGAGTTCTTTCAAAGGGAAAGAACTCCACCGAAAGACTACAACAGGGAAGTGCTTTCCTTTCCTTTCCATATAGTGCTAAATTAGCAGAGGTAATTGAGATATTACACCCAGAAGACAGACAACCATAAGTCATACTAGAAAGGACAATTTTGAATATTTTTGTTTTCCTGAAGTCCTGTTCCATTGGCCTATTTAAGTTCTGCAATCCAGTACATGCTACAGTTCTCCAGATGATTAATTCTCTCTTCTGTCAATATGCTAGTGTGTGTGCCACCCACCCAAATCATGCCATGAATTCAGCTTCTCTGGCCCTGTGCCTTCCTCCTGTTACTTTTAATGTTCCCATCTGAAATCATGGATACAAGCAATATTCTTGCTGCTACCAGTGAAATACTGGAGTATTCACAGGAGCATGCAGCACAGTGGACATAAGAAAACATTGCTGTATGCCTGCTGTTTTGCGTAGTTTTTCTCTCTAGGCTCTATGCGATGGTTTCAGATGGCTTCCTATCTGTGAAAGAGATATTAGTAAGTTATGTCACACATTCCTGGATGGAGTCTGTAGCTAGGCAGGAAACCTGGAGCACTCAGCAATACATACCTTGATGTGGAGACTAGGCCTCCTGAGAAACACATATACTCTTTCAAAAAGGTCAGAAAGCAACTGTCAATATGCTGGGTTATATTTTCTAGCAAGTTTTCCACTATCCGCATTATTCAAATGCTGCGAAGGAAAATTGCAGTTCAAATGTCAATTTTCTGGCACACCAGGACTTCGGCTTGAACTTCTCTGAATGCCTTTGTAGCAGCAGATAATAAAACCACCACAGATTCCCTACCTACTTTTGAAGGACACATGCTGTAGCAGGCCAAAGAGGGGACAGACAGCATTAAAAAAAAAAAAAAAGAGGGAAAGGACAACAGATATTAATGACCACTCATTCAAGCCATTGATGGGTAGGCTCCATGCTTATGAAGCAAAACGCGGAGACCCTAGCCCTCACTATTTTGCTGTAACAACAAGGTTCTTTCAAATACTTCAGTATATAAATTGTACAATTTATGTTTCATTGCTTTTCTTTCCTATCTCAATTCATGTCTTTATGGATCAGAGGCAGAGGATACTGACAGCATACTCTAAGTGGGCATTATGCAGTGTACCTCCAGGGACAGAACTTGATACTATTTGTTCCACAAATACAGACCCTGCCAGCATACGAAGTTACAGCTTAGCCATACCCTCATTCTTCTCTGAAAATCTGTCATAAGCCTTTGTGATATCACTGCATTGGATCTCATCTAAATACAGTAATTCTCCATCAGAAAGCTGTTTTGAGCAGATGCAATTACTAAATTTGATCAGAACAGTTCTTTATTTCTAGTATTATTTCAAATTTTTGCCTTATACCATGGAATATAACTTTTAATGAAACATTTCACCTGTTGTTGCTGGTTTTTTTAGGTGTCCGTTTGTTTTGGTTTTTTCTAATATGTTTCCTGAAATAATCCCTTGGTGGATCTGCCACTTTCCTTTATATGTATTTAAAGACATCCATCAGGACAATCCAGAGAGGCAAAGGAAGCAGATCTTGTAGCAAACAGTGCTTAATTTAACCTTTTTGTGTGTAAGAGTACCCTAAGGTACAATTTCTTGGTGTTGAATGTAGATTCTTTGACTTAATATGATTGGTGAACTATGCATTAATTAAGAACTATAAGCAGCCTCACGCTCTCATGTCCTTGTCCTCATGGGGGACTTCAACCATCCTGATATCTGTTGGAGGGACAGTACGGCCCAGCAGAAGCAATTCGGGAGGTTCCTCGATTGTGTGGAAGACAACTTCCTCTTGCAAGTAATACAGGAGCTGACAAGGAGAGGTGCCATGCTTGACCTCGTGCTCACCAACAGGGAGGGGCTGGTTGGGAATGTGACGCTCCATGGCAGCCTTGGCTGTATCGACCGTGAAATGTTCAAGTTTGAGATCCTCAGGGCAGTGAGAAAAAAATGCAGCAAGCTCACTGCCCTGGACTTCAAGAGAGCAGACTTTGGCCTCTTCAGGAACCTGCTTAGTAAAGTTCCATGAGACATAGTCCTAGTGGGCAGGGAGGCCCAAGACTGCTGGTTGATATTCAAGGATCACCTGCTACAGGCTCAGGAGCGTTATGTTCCGACTAAAAGGAAATGCGGCAGGAGGGCCAGGAGACCTCCATGGATGGATAAGGAGCTGCTGAGGAAACTTAGAGGGAAAAAAGAAGCTTACAGAAGGTGGAAGCGAGGACAGGCAAGCTGGGAAGATTACAGGAATGTTGTCTGGGAAGCTAAGGACCAGGTCAAAAAGCTAAGGCCTCGTTAGAATTAAATCTGGCAAGGGACGTTAAAAATAACAGGAAAGCTTTCTATAGGTACGTATCAAATAAAAGACAGCCTATGGACAATGTGGGCCCTCTCTGGAAGCTATCGGGAGGACTGGCTACCCTGGATTTGTAGAAGGCTGAGGTTCTTAATGACTTCTTTTCCTCAGTCTTCACTGACAAATGCTCCGACCACACCAACCAAGTCTTGGAAGGCAAACACAGGGACTGT
>NW_009918883.1:0-1041 GCF_000696875.1 Nestor notabilis
CTCAGGGTCACCCTCACCCGCCTGCCCCATGGGCACAACCACCTCAACAGCAGCTCCAAGCAAGCAGCCGGGGACCAAGGCAGAGCCAGCCCCCAAATTGGGGTGCTGAAGCACGACGCGGGGTCCCACAGACTCACCTGCTTGGTGGCCACATCAGACAGGTTCCGCAGGGTCCAGAGGCAGTTCTGGACCAGCCTGGGGCTGGAGCTGGTCAGGTGCTTGCCCAGCGCCTGCATGCCGCCTGCCAGGGAAGAGACACCACCGTGAGCACCCAAAGGTGTCCCAAGAGAGAAGGGAGAGGCAATGGGAGAGGCAATGGGTCTGCATGGCAAGAGCAGGCCACAAGTGATGCCCTCATGGCTTAGTGCAGGGAGACAGCTCCCAGCCAGCCAGGCCACAACCTGCTCACGCATGATGCCAGGAAAGCACCTCAGCACCGTTCAGAGCATGAAACAGGGTTTCACCCATACATCTGCCCATCTCTCACATCAGCTGCATCACCCTGACACCACCACGCTCCTCCTGCTCTTACCAGCCTCAACGATAGCGGGCTTGTTGCTGGGACACACCGACAGCACCTTCAGCACGCGGCTCGTGGTCCAGAGCAGCTTCTCGTAGTTGTAGCTGCGCATGATCTGCACCAGGGCCTGGGGGCCTCCGTTGGCCAGAATTATCAGCTGCAAGACAGAAGCGCCAGGGTCGGGCCATCACCCCGCGGACACCCAGCCCCGTGCCCCGCGGTCCCTCGCCCCATGACGGCAGGAGAGCATCCTGCAAGGAGCAAGGTTGGGCGATCACCCCGCTCCTGCCCTCCCTCCGGCAGGACCCCCAGACCCCACACCTTGCTCTCCTGGTTGCCATAGGCGAGGAGCTGAAGGCAGTCGGTGGTGATGGCCAGGAACTTGGGGTTGTTCTTGTTGAGCAGAGGAACCATCTTCTGCAGGCCGTCGGCCAGGCGCACTGCCATCTTGGCCCCTTCCTGGTAGAGCAGCAGGTTGTGCAGGGTGGTGATGGCGTAGAAGAGGACCGACTCGACCGGCG
>NW_009918884.1:0-31246 GCF_000696875.1 Nestor notabilis
CGGGGTCCCGTGTGGGTCCGGCACCGCCGTGGTGGGGTCGCCTCGCTGCTTGTTTTTCACTGCGTCAGCGCCAAGGGCGAGGGGAGAAGTTGGCTCCTCGTGTGTGTGTTTGTGTTTGGAAGAGAGAAATCCCCCCGCGCCTCTGCAGCCGCCGGTGTGGGTACTCCGGTGGCGATTTTGATGGCTCATGGGTATAATGTTCTGCTGGCGAGCGCTGCAGATTAGAGCCTTATTTTGTAATCCAAGATGACTTTTGTAAGCGCTGCAATTATCTGTTCCCCTCTGGATTAGTGACGGTAATGTGCTTGGCGTTCTTAAATGTACAAATAAAGATGCCCCCCTCCCGCTGCCCCCGAAGAGTTCACAGCAGAGCTGACTCCTGCTCGGGTGAGGAGCTGTCTGAAGGAGGGATTTAGCATCCCAAGCGTGGTATGTGACTCCCTTTTGCCTTGGACTTCAGGAAACGTATCTGAAACAGTTTCAAGTGCCCGTTTGAGGTCATTGTGCTGGTTCTTTTCAGTTGCAGATGCACATACCTTGGCTTGTTGGCACATCAGCCCGTGTGTGTGCCTGTGTCTTTATTGTAGAAGCACGTCTGGCGTTTGGGAGGGCAGATTTGTGCTGTGTTATGCAATTTATTTGTCCGGTTTTCTTCCTAAATTCCAAATGTAAAAGTGGTTTATGTGTGGACGGGGGAATGTGGAGTGCTGCCGGTGGGCGGAAAAAGCTGCTCCGAAGGAGGTCAGTTTCCAGTTCCTTGGGTTTATGCGGAGTTCTGCACCTGGATTTGGGAGGGAGCAGAGCTGGAGTTCTGGAAGGGTTAAGTTAATCTGGGAAATCGCTGTTTCCTGTGTGGTGTTGAGTCCTGTGAAGAGCTTTGCCTTCTCCACTCTGTTTGCAGCATCGTTACCGTTGTGGCATTTCTGCTGTCTGAGCACAGGAGATTAATCCTGTGGGTTCAGGTATTGACTTGACTTCTATTTCTGTGGCGTAATCCCCGTGTTTTTGATTTGTGTGTGAGGAATGGGATTAAGGGAAATCACACTCGGCAGATGGTGGAGCTCTTCTGTGCCGTGACGAGATACCGTAACCTCTTCTAATACCTATGGATTTGGCTGCCCGGAGTTCAGCAGCACAACTACTGGAGGTGAAGTGTTGCTGATGGTGGAACACGGGGGCTGCGTTACAGGAGTGGTAGCACACAGCAAGGGACATTTTGTCAAGCTGATGCTTCCTGCCACCGTGGTAACTGCAGGCAGTTTTCATGGTAGGCTGAAGAGGTGAACTATGTTTCCAGGGTAACTGGGAAGTTGTTCAGCTGCTTCAGAGGTACTTTTTTTGCCAGAACTGAAGGTTGTTGGTATTTTCTTCCCTTGTCTCTCTTCCAGAAATCAGAAGGTTTTGCATCTTTTTAACCACCACATGAAAATACCATTTTTCTTTGTTTTCCTGTGACATTTCAGGCTGCAGTAGGGAAACAGATAATGTGGGGCAGAAATTCCAATAAGGCTGCCTGGCAGCGTAACCCAGGTAAAGACCTTATTAAAAAAAAAAAAACAAAACAACCCAGACTTTACAGACTTCTTTTCACTTTTTTATTTGGTGGGATTTTCACCACTGTATGCTCTGCCTCTTTCTGTAGGAGTTGTCGAGGATATTTACTAGCAAGTAAACCCATAAAGCCTTTCTACTTGAGAATAATTAAAGAGGTAGGAATCCCATTTAAATAGATGTAGCCTGTAATTCACTTTTGATAGGCGTGTGGTTTTTGAAAGTACACTCGTAAACTGGAGTCTGTTCTCTCAGAAGATGCTCTGAACTCATCCTCAGTGTTTCTTTCCCAGTATAGAGAAGACCTAGAAAAAAGTGACCCCAGAGTGTCACACTATGGGAAGTCCAGTCCCTAAAAGAAGGCAAACCCTAGGACTGTTTCCTAACTCAGACACCTGAGTTTGTTGGGTTTTGCTATCTCATTTTATCTCATTTTATATGTGGTGGTAACGACGTGAGTGTCATAGTCCCAGGTTCATGCTCACGCTGCAGTCCAGGCGGTTCAGGAGAAAGGGCAGAATACCCAGGTATGTTCTCCTGCCCTGGGCTCTTGGCTGACACCATGCCAACAGCGTAGGAAAATCTTAATGTCTGATGATAATGCAGTTTATCACCTCTGATCATTGCCATCCCGATAGCTGTGTGTGGTGCTTGCTTGGCTGTTTTATTTTCAAGTCCTGTTTCCAGCCATGTGTAGCACTGTCATCCTGGATGCTAATTGGGTCCCTCATGTGTCTGCAGACTCCTCTGACAGTAGTATTATGCTTCCTGTGTGCCTCACTTCTCCCAGAGGAAAATGAAATAAACCAGATTTTCTTGAAAGAAAGAATTTCAGACTCCAAGATATATCTTTGACAAATTTGCCAGCCCCTGCTGCTCACGGACTGAAGGGCGAATTTAGACCCTGTGTGAAGGATTTGAGTCCTGGCCAGCAGGTCCCGGTGGAAGGTCGATGGGAGCTCAGGTATTCCTGCCTGGGATTCTTTGCTTGCTCTGTGGTTTTGCTTGGGTGTTGTCCTGGACTCTGCTCCGTTCAGCACTTCTTTCTGTTTCTCTGGCTACCAGATAATTTTGAAGCCAGCCCTGTCACCTCCCTTCTTTCACACGTGCTTGGTTACTGTCAAGTGAAAAGTGAGCACACTCGCCCTGGTGCAGAATGTGTTGATGCCTTGGCTGCCTTGTGCCTTCCTCATGATTAGTCTTTGTTTGGTCTTAGGTCATGGAGCTTTCTCTCTTCTGGTAGGTTTTCCAAGTATCATCAGAGCCAGGTTGTTAGACCTCTTTGTGATTTTTTTTTTGTCCTGTCCATGAGTTTTTAAATAGTGGTAAGAAAGCTTCCCATAGTCTTGAAAATGTCAGTGTAGCAGTGCTTGTGGGGAGTGCTGTGTGGATCAGGGGCACAAGACTTGGGACTGTATTTGATCAGGATCCAGCTGGGGGTTGGAACTTGATAATCTTAAGGTCCCTTCCAACCCAAACCAGTCTGTGATCATTTGAGAGGATTACTCCGAGCATGTCAGTTAGGGACATGGGGCAGTTGTGGCAGCAGCAATCCACCTCTCCTATACCTTGGGCTGCTCATGTGTTTAAAGCTTATACTGGTTTCTTATTGAGCAGTCACATATATCAAGGTTTTTCTCTAGGACTTGGTGTGTTTTCCTGAATTGATATTCCACTGGAGCTGGTAGCTTGGCTCTGCTCACTGGCCGGGGAAGTTTCCCTTGGCAGATGAGGTTGTCATGCTGAGTTGTGAGCTGTGGAGTCACTTACAAATTTGACTAGTAAAGGGGTGTGTGTGTGCATGTCTAAGTGTGAGTTCTGAATGTGCTGCACCCGGTTAAGTGTAATGTCACTGTTCTTATTTTCAAGCTCTTTGTTCCTACAGGATGTTTTCCTGCACAAGGGTGTGAATAAACCTGGTTGGAAGTCTGTCTTTCACTTCCATAACTTGATGAGTTTGCATGACGCTGTTGGAAGTATTCAATGCCTTAGTTTTTCTGCTGATTTATGTATTGATTGATTTCTTAAAGCAGGTGCAACCTTTTGGGGCTCCTTGTTCAATTGTGAAGTAGCAAGCAGCTTTTGGGAGGAAAGTATTATGTCTATTGGGTACTTTAAAGAGACATTCATGGAATAGGAGATTGTTCTGCATTCAGTGGGCTGTTTGTAAAAGCGAGACTGAAGTAAACTACTTAATCCTGCAAGCCCAGGCATGAAGCTCGCAGTGATGCTGTGAGCACAATCTGTATCACTTGTTTGTGTTTGATGCATGAGGGTGAGTAGAACCTGAGAATGTTGCAATGGTTTCGGTATGATTTTTGTTGTGCGTGTAGGTATTGCCCAAAGACATCCGATGCAAAAGGCCACAAACTCTTTGCTTTCGCCTCATAAGTCTATTTAACTGCGACTACCCCAGTTGCAGTAGTAGCCTCGGCGGTGTAAACCACTGTGGGATTGTCTTGGGTGTGCAGCCAAAGAGACGGGAACAAGAGCAGCAGGAGAGCTGTGGAATTCCCTCCACAGCAAACTGGTCCTGAATCCCAAGCACAGCCTCCTGAACAGCCAGAGGCCTGCTGGATTTCACAGTGTAACTCAAGAGCCCATGCTTGGTAACCTCGAGATGCAACTGCCCTGTGAGGTTGAATGTACAGGGATTTGCTGTTGGTTGCCCATGTACATGACTGAAAGGAGCTGGTTCTGAGGAGATGCCCGATTTGCTGTGTCAAAAGAGGTGAAAGCAGTTGTCCTTTGTTGACTTTTGGTACGTTTGAAGGGTGTACATCAGCTTTTGTCTGAACTCTTGGGCTTTTTACTAGAGCACAGCTGCACAATAAACCAAACAAATCAAGTGCTGTTTTCCTTGAATGGGCTTCAGTGGGTGAAGCAGTTTTAGCTGCAGGACACTTTCAATACCTTAGGTTCTGTTAGTTGGAGGAAAACCAGATTCTTAACCTGGATATCAAGTTTTGGCAAAACACAGTAAATCTTTTCTGTCTTTTTTGCAGCTACTAGTTTAAAAAAATGAGTGGTGTCTCCCTCTTTTTCTCACGACTGGATATTAGTTTATACCGGTATGAGCTGAATGTCTGGTGAGAAAGGGGTACGGAGACCTGCTGGATGATGATTTTCCTCAGGCCTAGGCTTAAATACTTCTTTTAAGAGCCTAGATTATACTTCTGTAAACAGCCTAATCTTCAGATTCTTTTCTCAAATCAAGGTGACTTATTTTCTTGCCTCCCACTGTCTTTGGTTTGTTCTGGAAATAGCTAATGCTGGAACTTCTGCAGGCAAGAAAGCCTTCAAGCAGCTTCCCAGGCTGGTTGGGGTTATTTTTCAGTGCATCTATATAATTAGGAGACTGTTAATACATATTTTCACAGTTCCTGAATACCTTAAAATTACATTGAAACAATGGGAGTTGAGGGTTTTTTTTAATACTCATCCCTATGAAACATGCTTGGAGAGGAAATGAATTTGTTCTTAGGCTGTGTGATTGTGGTGATGCAACGTGAGCAATCTGGGACTAGAAAGGATTATTATCCAAAACATCGCTTGGTTTTGTTTTGAGTCATGTCCTATGAACATGCACTTAAACGTTGGGATGGGGAGGGATTGGGGGGGGGCGGAACCTGAGCTGCTTTAAAGCCACTTACAGAGCTGTTCATTAAAAGTTCTTATCAGTATTAAGTGCCCAAACTTTGAGTTTTGGGCTGTAAAAAGCTGCTGCATGCCTGAAAGAAGATAAGCGTTGGTCTTGCAGCAGTGTGAGAACTGAAAGCTTTGTACTGTTGCAGTGATTATGAGTCAGGATGGTCATTAGCCTGCTGTAACAAGTACAGAAAGATAACAATTCAATTGCTGAAGGTTTGGTTATCTGCACAGTTTTCACTTGGAAAGAAAAAGGGGGCATGTGCATTCCAGCACTTCCGAGCGGCATATGAACGGCTCCAGCTTTGGTGTGATGTTTATTTGTCTTATTTTACAGATTTAGTGTAAGCTTTCGGGGGGGTGGTAGGTGATCTCGGGCTTCTTCCCAGCTCAGAACACCCCTTTGGTTTGGCTGGGAAGGGAGCTGTCAACTGCAGCACAGGCCTGACCCAGTTCCCGTGCGGCAGCGGAGGCCGCTGAGCTCTGGCCTCGCTGGGAAGCGTGGGAGCTCCTCGAGCTGGGCCAGCCCAGGAATCCACCACAGCTTTGGCTTTGCTGCACAAGCAGCACTTAGGTGCAAAGGAGATGCTGGCAAAAATAGAAGAAACAGAAAATGAGCTGCATTTAGGGTTTTTTTGAAATAGGTAAGCATGACATGATGGTGAGAGGTGGAGAAGAGAAGGTGCTGATGCCTTATTTTGTTAGTTTTTCTTTAAATCTAGTCGTTAAAAACTATTTTACCCCTCATAGTTCCTAAGGGTAAAAAGATGCCAGTATTTTAGGGAAAGGCATGGAAATATGAGTATTTGTGTGTGCTTTTGCTGATGCAAACAATGTCGTTGCCACACACATCAGCCCCTTCTGTTTGTTTTCATAGTGACTGTTTCTTCTGGTATTGGTAAACACACACTTCCCGTGCCTTTCAACAAGTCATATCAATAAATGTAGAGTTCTGAGACTTGTTATTCCTCCTGTTGTAAAACTAGGATGATCTTTATTTCAGTGTTGATGAGAATTTGAAAGACATAAAGAGGAATGGGATGTACGTTTTGCCTTTGTTCTGTGTTTTAATGAGGTCAGATTGCAGCCTGCATTAAGTCTGGCTGCTTTTTCAGCTCAGCCATAGTATCAGGAGCTCCTGGTAGGGAGTGAGTTGTGCCAAACTTGAAGAAGGATGTTTATCTGCTGCAAGCATGTTCAACCATACAAGGCTTTGGATGGACAAAGCTGTCTCATCCGTAACGAAGGCATTCGGCCCAGCAAAGCCATGATGGGTTTTAAACAAGGCTGGAATTTTGGCCACCAGAATTGTGCTTGATATTTCGTGAGAACACTTGGAATTCTTCATTGAACAAAATGGGCACAGATGCCTTTCTAAAAGGAGTGCTCGTGCTGGGGTTGTGCAGCTCAGCTGCCGCGTTGGAGACCCTTACAAGAAAAGCCAGTTCTATTATTTGTGGTCAAGCAGTGCTCTCACTCTCTTGGCATTATTAAATGTCAGATATTAGTATAATCTGCCCTTGGAATGTTTTAAGCAACATGATGGTTGCAGACTTACCGAAATATCATCCTATTCTTGTAGTCCACATGTAGAAATGACACAGGGCTTTTCTTCTGCATGTTTGAGCCTACAGTAACAGTTATGTCCAAGAAAACAGATGTCTTGATTTATACAAATAATATTAACCATTTCTAAAACATGTTTGAATTAATGTATTGAAATTCTCACTGGTCATCATAATGTTCAATTTGTTCTTCACAGTATGAGTGTTTAAAAAATCACTGCTGCTCTCTGTGGTTACTGCTTGTGAACGAGAGATTAAATGAATTGGTTTGGTTATGTAGAGTTCTAGTACAGCTTCAGAGCTTTAGTTACTCTCCTAAGTTCAGTCCTCCTTAGGACAGAGATGCTCAGTGTTGCTGTGTGGTGGTGTGAGGCTGCAGGAGAGGTTTCCGCATGTCTGACCCATTCTCACTCAACTTGACAGAGCAACGCGTGTTTTCTCACTGCTTCCTTACCACAGCTGGATCACAGCACGCATAGGAAGGGCTCATCGATGGCTGCAGAGCAGCGTTTCAAGGTCAGGGAAGCGGGTTTCTGCGTGGTGAGCATTATGCTAATTCAGTTGTTAAACATATTGGAATTGTGCTTCCTTTTGCTTCTGCAGTGCTTGCAGATTCCACCAGAGCCTTTGCACTGCGCTTGGAGTACAGAGGCTTGGGTTAGGGCAGGGAGCAGCTTTCTTGTGTGCTGGGTTGTAACCACGTGTGAGAAATGTGTCTGCAGGTCTTGGTTTAATGTGAGCTCTTTACATGGGGTTCTTGCTTAAACAGCATCACTGTTGTGTTGGTGCTGAAGCCTGAAAATGACATCTAAGGAGATGATGCTGCGATGGAGAGGCCGTTGAAGGCTGGGGGAGACCAGCAGCTGTAATGATGGAATTCATTGTTTGTGAGCAGAAATGCCATGAGAGTGTATTGAAGGTGGAACTTAGGCCCCAGTACTGACACTCTTTACAAACAACACGAAGCCTTTTGTCTCGTCTTTGATCTGGCGTACTAGGAGTGTGCACTGGTATTGATTCCTAACCAACGTGCAGTATCTTTAGAGATTTTGTGATGTGTTAAAGCGTGTGTGATACTTGTATAAAGTAATGATCACACAGCGACATGTTCCTTTGACATCGGTTGCACGCAGTGTTATAAGTAGTTAATTTTGGATCCAGCTTGTTCATACTGCAGATGTATGGTTGACTGAGATGGGTTTTGCACAAGCTTAGATCTGTAAGGAGCAGGTTAGTGTGGTTTTTTCAATGCTTGTGCTTGTATGTGTGTTACATCCTTCCCAATCACCCTGGGAAGCTGAGCTCGGTAGTGTTCCTCCTGGTGACGTAGAAGCACCATTGTACCTCAGGACAGTTGGAGCCTTCCCACAAGTTCTGAGGGCAGGGTGACGTCTGCTTCCCATCCTGCCTCCTGCTCGGGGCTGCTGTGGCCTGGATTTTTCTTACTGCCTTCAAACCTTTATAAATGGTGACCTGCTCCACTTTCTGCTTATGTTGGCTCCTTCAAACATTGCAAGGCAGCTCTGCTCTGGAGATCTGCATCTCAGCATCCTGCTAATTACACTGGTTCTGCCAGGACTCACTTGTTGATGGGGAGTGTGGAAAAGGCTGTGGATGTGGGAGGAGCACCTCAACCCAGAGTTTGAGAACATCTTCAGCAGTGTGAGAAGGAAGCAATGAAGCAGAAGGCAGGTTAGTGTCTGGAGAGCTTTAGACGAGGTGAGGGCACATGTTGGAAGGCAGCGGGTGCTGTTTGGACACTTGGCTGCCTGGCAGCTTCCTGCTCCTGCTGAGTCCCTGGCATTGCTTTGAGTGGAGGCCACTGCCAGTGCTTGATGGGCTCTGCTTGTGGAGCTGTCTGACTAGTTTGAGACCAGGGGTAGTAACTGCTAATGATCAGAGAGACAGACAGCACCAGAACCTGTCTTCAAAGAGCAATTGCAGAATGTGGTGTTGGCCAGATTCAACAGCTCTGCCCTCGATTACGTCTGGAGAGTGTACTGGAGAGGGGCCTGGAGTGAAAAGCTTGTTGAGGCATGAGTGTGAATTTTAAACTATATAATTAACAGAAGGTTGTTTACAACTGTTTAGCCAATATTGGCTTTAAACCAATGCGCAAGACAGTGTTTGGGAGAAGTTGGACTGGCTTTTATTAGGCATCACAGTCTGGAGGGTTTCTCATTTTGCTGCAAAACAGACGGGCCATGTGCTGCCTGAACGTTGGGCAGTTTGGGTCAGGTAGATCTCTTCATCCTGCGTTATCTGCCTTTCATTCACCCAGTGTTCTGTTGGCTCATCAAGCCTCTGAACTGCAGATTACTGGAAACTGAAAAGAAAAGGTATTTTGTGCCTTTGTCACTTCTGAAGCATCCTCCACTGGCTGTTGTCTTGTGAAAACTGGTGGGATGTGTGAATCTGATTGCAGTGGCCAAGCCTGCCACTGACCTGGGGAAGCATTTGACCTTAACATTCAGCTCCCTGGATTGGCATGGTTGTTCTGAGAAGGGTTTGATTCAGACAGGATTCCTCCTGTGGAAATTCTGGATCCAAAGTCAGTTCCTTGCTCTCATGAGAACATTGTGCCACTACTTGAACGTGCAGATCTGCAGCAAAAAGGCCAGTGAGGGAGTTGACTCAGGAGATTTCCCAGGAGCTGCAGGACTTACTGTGCCTCTTGAAGTTGGGGTGTGCATCTTGTGCTTTCCAGAGGCATCCAGTGCTCTTAACAGTGAAGCTAAACCCAGGATCAGTCAGTCAGGCTTTGCTGTGTGGCTTTCTGGGGGCAGGAATGGACATGGACAGAGGTGGGGAGCTGGGAGAACTCGGTGTATTCTGGCTTTGGTTTGGGTCAGATATCAAAGGAACCTTTTTTGTAATGACCTTGGAAAGATGCTGTTTCCAAGTTCACTGTGAGATCATTCTCAGGTTACTAAAATGCTGTTAAAATCCCTTCTTTGGGTATGTCCTGAGAAATTTGGATCAGGTTCTGGGTCTGCTGTAATAGTGGTGAGGGTGTGATCGGAGGGAAGCAGTGGGGCCTGGATGCTTGCAGGCAGGTGAGTGCTGATGCCCAGGTTCTGGATGAACTGCTGAGAACATACCTGTGACCCTTCATTCCTACTCCAAAACATGCCTTAAAATGTAGGTGATCTCCACACTGCACCTTTGCACATCTGCACTGTTTAAAGTGTTTTTATGTTACTCTTGCCTTCATTTCGATGTGTTGAGTGGTTCTGTGGCTTCTGTGCTTAAAACTTAGCAGAGAATTAAACCCCCACTGTTGACTTGTGGTTAAAGTGCACTTCTATGCTCAAGGTGTGAGCAGCCACATCGCCTGCCCTCGCCTTGCTCTGTGCCCCTGCTTTCTCACACTTCTGCTCTATTACTTCTTTCTCCCACCCCCCTCAATAGAGACATGAACACTTGAAGGGTCTGAACTGTTGCCTTTCAATTAATGAGCATTTTCCCCTTTCTGTGCTTTCTCAAGCATCCAGGGAGATGGAGGGGAGTGTGTTGTAGTCAATATCTTCTAGATTGTGTGTTGATCAATAATTCATTACCGGCCTCGGCAGTACTGAATAACATCATGTTTGTGAAGAACAAGGTAGCAAATGATGGCTCACATGTGTGTGCAGGCTTTGTGCTGGCAGAGGTCTTGGCTTAAACGTGCTTTTGTTCAGAAATGGGAGGAGATGTATCACTGCTCTGGTTCCTCATGTTCTATTTCATGCTTGTTCAGCCTGGAGAAGAGAAGGCTCCTGAACGGGAGACCTTAGAGCAGCTCCAGTGCTAAAGGGGCTCCAAGAAACCTGGAGAGGGGCTTTGGACAAGGGATGGAGGGACAGGACAAGGGGAATGGCTTTAACCTGCCAGAGGGGATGTTGAGATGAGCTCTGAGGCAGAAGCTCTTCCCTGTGAGGGTGCTGAGACGCTGGCACAGGGTGCCCAGAGAAGCTGTGGCTGCCCCATCCCTGGCAGTGTTCAAGGCCAGGTTGGACACAGGGGCTTGGAGCAACCTGCTCTAGTGGAAGGTTCCAGACGAAGGTTGCTACAGCTTAGAGGAGCAGGCCTAGAAATTGTTCATCGATTTATGGAATGGAATAATTCATTCTGGGAACCACCTGGACCAACCCCTATTTCAGAGCAGGGCCAGTTCAGAGTGTCTTCTTCCCCTTATGCTGCAGCTCATTTCTTGAGTAGTGCTTGGGATAAGTGTTCTGGGCTTGAGTGTAGTTGCTTGTTGACAAAGCAAGACTACGTGCTTCTGTTACGACTAACACAAACATTTGGAAGGTAGAATGGTGGATTGAGTAGGAAAACTGCTGCTGGACAATATTGGCTGGCTGTACTGAAAGAAAATATGTTGTTAGCAGTAAAACCCAAAGCTGTTGAACACAGCTTTATAGCATATGAGTCTTTAAGAAAACAAGTGGAGCATCAGGCAGTGAAAACATCAAATGGCAGAGCTGTAAGAGCCAAAGCAGAGCATGAACATCTGTAACAAGACTATGCAATGACAAGTTTCTTTTCAGCTGGGTGAAAGCTTAGAAGCAGCGTAATCTATTACAACATCTTTGCTCTCAGTGTTTTGCCTGTAGATGGCACGTGCTTTTTGTGAATGAGTCCATGAGCTGGTGACTGCAGCCTCCGAGTCTGTCCTTTAACACAAGAACAGGTAAAACTAATACAGTGGAAACCCTCTTTCTTTTTTGGGGACTCAAAGGGATCTTAATGCTTAGACCTCACATACAGATGTCGGTCACCCCCTGCCCTTGTGCAGGACTGGGGCTGCGGTGGTTCTGCAGCTCTTCACGTGGGTCTCTGCACCTCAGCGTTGCACAGAGGGTGGTGCTCTCCCCCTGCCCAGCACTTCTGGCTCTGCTTTGCCTCGTGAGCAAACAGTGTTACCCCCACAGACATCTCCCCAGGTCAGTCGCTCTTTAGCTGTTGTCAGCGGCTGTCGGTGGCTTTGAATCTTTATGGCAAGAGCAAATCCTGAGGATTAAACCCGAAGGAATGCTGACTTCCTTATGGGAACCATGCAGTTTAGCTTTGTCCAGGTGTTCTGTCTTGGAGAAGATGGACATATATATACACACATACAAAATCTTTAATCTGTCATGATTCTTTCTGGTCTTTTATCCCATCACTGTGTTTCCTTCATCCTGTTTTATTGGTTCAGGTGATCGAACTGTTGAAGTGACCTGTTGAAGATGCTGCTCCTTCAGCAGCCTCAGGTTTGCTTAAATTCTTGATGAAGCCACTTTAATTTATTCTCCATATGGCCATACCTTAACCCCTTTTCTGGCAGTCAGATGAACATATAAAAGCTGTAGCATTTATATATTAGTTCCTGTGATACCTGCATCAGTCACAGCATAGTGTGAGCTGGTTGTACTTCCTGAAGGTGCTTTACCACACCAGGCCCCCACTGCATCTTCCAGGGCTGGAAATCCTGTTAGAATTTGAAGAGGACGATCAGGGATTATGGGCTTTGTCCTTTCTTACGGGCCCTTCTGCCACAGAAGCACCTGCCATGCTCAAGGGCAGGCAGGAAACGTCTGCTCACATCACTGCAATACAGTGACCTTCAGCAGCTCAGCTTCTACAAGTGCTTCATCCCCCCAAATCCTTCCTGGGGGCAGGGGTGTTGTGTCAGGTTTATTTCTGAAGGCTTCAGAGCCCTTGCTCACAGCACTGGTTCTGTGAAGGCACTTGCTATTTCTGTAACGAGTGGGTGGGTTTTTTAATAAACCCAAGCCCACAGATGGTTTCACTCTGTTCTTTGACTCCCGTGTCACTGGGTCAGGCACAGACCCACCTTGCAGGAGTAGTTCTCCTTGTAGTTCTCCTCAGCTTTGTTTCCATCCTGCTGGCAAGCTTAGCAAGGGGTTTTCTGAGGAGAATTTTAACTTCACATTTGCTCCGTGCAATAAATAGATTCGGTGTCCATGTAATTTTCACCAGTGTTTTGGGAGGAAACTGTCCCAGTAATATCACTGTAGCCTATGAAGCTTTTGCAGCAGGTGGTAGCTCTGATGGCAGCGAGCAACCCAGAAACTCCAGCAGTGCTACCTGTGTCCTGTCAGCTCGGAGACTGGGGCAGTGTCCTTTGCTTCCCTTACTGCCAAGAGGACAAGAAGTACAGGCAGTTACAGGAAATGTTTCCCGGTGTGGGTGGTCTCTGAGCTCCACTGACTGTGGAAACCTGGTACTGAACATGGCATTCTGTAGGGGAGTATCAAGTGGAGGGATGCCAAAGGTTGTTTTCCATCCCATATTTCTGTCTGTGCTGCAGGCAGCTGGCTCCTCCATCGCTTGCTCTCCTTCAGCTGCGTCCATGGAGTGCCTGCCAAATGGGAGCATTCCCACCCAGAGCTGGAGCCTGTAGGGAATACACAGCCTTGCCTCGCCTCGGGGCTTCATCCCTAAAAAGGGATGCTCAGAAGCGCTGCCTGCTCGAGGGCAGAGGGGTTGGTGGCTGCTTGATGTGTTTCTGAAACAGCAAGAAACCAGATTTCACCTCTTCTAAAGCAAGGTTGTGGAGACCACACGCTCAAAGGAGGTATAAATAAATCAGCATGTGATTAATTGTATTTGGGGTGTACAGCATAGGAGAACAAAAAGGACATAGCCAGGGCTGTAACCCGGCTCCATTAGAATCTGTGCAGAGAAACTTACCCTAATCAAAATCTGAAGCTGTGGCTGCCCCATTCCTGGCAGTGTTCAAGGCCAGGTTGGACACAGGGGCTTGGAGCAACCTGCTCTAGTGGAAGGTGTCCCTGCCCGTGGCAGGGGTTGGAGCTGGATGAGCTTTAAGGTCCCTTCCAACACAAACCAGGCTGGGATTCTATGAAAATGTATTTTAAATACAGTTAAAAGCTTCCTGCAGCAAGAGGATCGTGTTGTTCCTATGCATTAACCAGGAGGAAGTTCTATAATGGTTCTGAAAAGGTCTGAGGACAAATTTGCCAGGTTGCAGATTAAGGAATCCACCCTCTGTTGTGTCAGGGGCACGGCCCTGGTGAACTTTGGGAGCTGCAGGTAGGGCAGGGTTCTGCCTGAAACAACTGAACATTGGCCTCCAAGAGCCTTGGCTTGACCTCTTTTTCAGTTCCACAGTCAGTTCTTGCCTGTATCCAAGCCCAGTCATTAATATTTCACCTGGCATGTGCTGGAGCTGTTCCTGGAATGTCTTCTTTTCAGGCTAAACTGCATATAATGGGGGGAAGTTATTTGCAAGGTCTTGTTTGTGGGTGAAACGCATTTACAAGGATGAAACCTAAAAGAGTATTACCAGGAGTTGAAGCTGACCACAAAGCAAATGCTGGATGACACAAGCAAACAAACCAGCACTTTCTGAGGCCTCCTGGGAACATCGACCTTCCCACAAACACTCCTCAGCCTTGCCCAGTAATTCGTGTTGTTCCTGCTGAGTGTCCTCCTCCGCTGGCACAAATCAAGGTTTTGCTTTTGGTCTCTAGTTCAGCTGCCAAAAGCTTTGGACTTTCTGAAGATACCCACCCACTGGTGAGCTGATGGAGTCCCTTGTGCAGCGAGCGAGCAGTGACTCAGGAGGGTGAGGATGCACAGCCTCTGGTACCAAAAAATGATGATTCACCAACACCTGAAAGCATTTCTCCTTTGGGTAGGGTTTGTTCTAGCTTGCTCTCATGAGACTTTCAAAACAAATTAGACCCTCTGTGAAACTTGGAAGGGAGAAGAGTTTACTCTGAAACTGTCAACGAGAGGGTTGTGGAGAATGGAATTATGGAAGAATGAGGTGTAGTTGTGCAGGCCAGGAAATGCCTAACGTGCTCTTTCAGGCCGTGTACTCCTGATGGATCTCTCTCCTGAGGAGAGCACACTGGCAATGATGTATGAAGAGGAAACACCCGAACCAGCAGTCTGGCTTTGACAAAGCTGATGTTCTCAGAGAAGTAGTTGTCTTTGGTTGTCTTAGAGAGGCTGCAATCGTCCCCAGTTTTGGGGGTCTTGTCTGTTTTCAGCTCTGAGAATTGATGATAAATGTGATGGCCACGCAGGGGAAAGTACAGTCGCAGCTGGTGTTTGGAGGAATCTCCTTTTGCTGGGAAGAATCCTGGATTCTTCCTTTAAAATCATTTGGCACTGCAGGGGAGAAAAGCATCCTGTTGGTGGGAAGGGTGGTGGGCACCATGCCCGGCCATGCTGCTGGGTGGAAGCTGGGCTGGGTGAGGGCTGAGAGCACAGAACAGATGCTGATGACCCAGAAGGGATGACATTCAGAAGCTGTTTCCTAAACGCAACTGGAGTTAAACCCCTCTAGTCCTAGGTCTGCTCCACTGCGCTGCCTCTTGTAAACAGAGCGTGGACATGCTGCTGGGCGAAGGACCAGGGATGCTCCTGCTCACTAGCGACTGGTTTCTGTCGATGAATCCCGTCTGGTTGCTTTTGTCCATGACACACACACACTCTGACAGCTCTGTAGGACTGGCAGCTACGGAAATGGGTCATAACCTATAATTTTGTCACAAATTGTTCCCTCCAGCCCCATCTTTGCCTCACAAACTCCAGGAAATTTGGCGGATGAGGTGACTCCCTGTGCTCCCCAGCCCTCACAGAGTGTTCCGTCTTGGTTACAGACAGTTGCATTTTGCTGTTGAATCCTATTTTAACATAAACTAACGTGTTTTCCTGAATGAATGCCTCTATTGTCCTGCTGCATCAGGAATGCAATCTCGGATTTATGTTGTCCATTCCACGGACACACCAGCGTATTGAACATCCCATTTTTGCCTTGCTGTAAATGTTATTGCCTCTGTGGGGCCAGTTTGAATTATTGAAGCTATTGGCTTGTAGTGCTTCATCATTTGTTACCCTTTTAACTGCCTTACCCTTGTAACATGGGTATTGAAATACGAGGTGTAAAGTTTTCACTCTAGTGCTTGGGTAGCAGCACATGATGAAAAGGATTGTAGAAAATATTCCTGTTCTTTAGTGCATCTTTGGATCTCGGTGCAGCTCGAAGGAGCGATGGTAGTTATGCAATTGTCCTGGCAATAGCAATTAGGGCTTTACAAGTGCTTGTAAATGCTGCTATTTATAGGATGGGCACTTTGTTTAACCAAACGCTAATCTTTCTCTGAGAGGGAGAAATGTCAGAGCAGAGAAGTTCATCCTTGGGATGGGACTGGACTGGAATGTCCAAAGGAACAGCACTTTGTCCTTAATGAAAATAGAGGCCTCAAATAGGCTTGTACCCGGGGAATGGAGGCAGATTGTAACTTTGGAATATTTGGAATATTAGTATGAAAGATCTGTGGAGCTTTGCAGGTCATAGGATATCTCTTGTGACATGTGAAATATGTACTTTTAGTTCTCAACCTGTTACTATTGATTAGTGAGAAGCAGAACAAGCGCTTTGTTCTCCTGAACTTCCCTGTGAATCTGGGAAAAGGGGATTTGAATGTGTTTTATTTCCTGCTCTTACTTTGTGAATCAGTTTGTCCAGGGATATTTTTAGAGCCAGAATAACAGTACTTTTGTTCATCTTTCTCTTTAAGAGACCCCGTATGTCCTCTTGAATATAACTGATGGATTCCACTTTGGGGAATAACAATAACAGGAATCAGGCTTAAGTCCAAGAATAGAAAAAGCCCTTTTTTACTGAATTAGTTACATGATCTACTTGGTGATAAAAGTTTCAGGCAAGGGATTTTTCCTCTCTGTGTTACTTTGGTTGTGCTGTGTAAGTCATGTGTCCCGGCAGCATTCACACACATGGTGAAGTTATTCCCTTCTTCCTGCATGCCCAGTAAGTGATTGGATTAAGCAAGAATTAACGGAGGGATCCTGTCAGCAGCAATCCAAGTGCAGGAGGAAGCAACAGGAGGACAGTTGCTCAGGAGAACTGATGTGACCTGCTGCATACTGATACCAGCACACGGTCAGTGAGGAGAGGAAGGGGTCAGAAAAGGGAAAAAGAAAATAATCCTTTTTATAAAGACAAACGTTTAAGTCACGGGGAAAGCCTTTTGTGGAAGGCAGGAAATAAATCCTGGATTGTTTTGTGTCTGGTCATTGCATTTGTTTTCAGTGCTGCCTGTGGCCTCCTGTCCCCGTGAAAACCTGCGGGAGAGATGAACGTACAGTCCCTGGCAGAGCTGGGGTTTCAGGAGCTCTAGTGCATGTGGTTGCAGAGAGCTCCTCCTGGAGTTGCACACTGACTTCTCTTGTACCGGCAGCAGATTTGCTGGTGAAGTTGTGTCTAAAGAAGGAAAAGCCTTTGTTTAATAGTTTTCTACTGGAGTATTCTTAGTGTAAACAGGGATATTCACTGCTGGAGCCATGCTTTTGGGTTGCTTTCAGTTTTATAATCAGGATTTGGGGGGGGTTTATTATTTGGTTTGTTGGTTTTTTTTATATCATAGGGGTTTTTCTCTGTGGAATTGTTCTGTTTCCCATTCTTACAAAGGCCAGATGGGCTCATCTGCTGTGCGCTCAGGGACAGCTTATGGATTACTTTGCTTTGTGTCATTTAAAACATTCTTATTTATGCACAAGGAAGTTGGTGATAACCACGTGGTTCGTGGTGCAGAAATGGCCCGCAGGCTGCTGCTCCTCTTGTCCTAATAGGCTTAAAGGAATTACCAGGGAGGTAAATACGAGTTCCGTGCGGGTGGTGGGCAGGGCAGGGCAGCGCGCAATGCAAAGGGTGTGTTTGGGGTGAAGCCCTTCCCACAGGATTTCAGCAAAAGCAACACTACCAAATAACAGTCCATTCTGATTTATGAGGAGGAATGTTAATCATTTTGTAAAGATAGATAGATTGTGTAATCAGAAGCCCAGACAGCACCTCAGGACATTAACACTGTAAGACTCTGCTTGAGCCTAGAGTGGTGTTGGCGTGTGCATCCCTGTAACACCCTGTCCTGGTTCAGCTTGGCTGCAGTAGTGGTGAGGAGGAGCAGAGGGACGAGCCAGGCCTGCACATGCTGTTCTTTTCATTAGCAGCAGGAAGAATTTCAAGAGAGATTTTGGTGCCATTGATAATTTCATTTGTGCATCCAGAATGTGCCCTAAAACAGCCAAGGGGAGCAAGATCGGAGCTGAGGAGCATGGAGGAAAACTGCCCAGAAAAGGGGACAGTGTGGCCTGGGGGCCTTGCTGGATGGAGCTGGGACGTGTAGAGGGTGAGCACGGGACTTTGCTAGGTCATGTGGAAGAAAACGGGATCCTGGAAAGCTGTAGTATAATAAAACTAAGGTACAAATATCATCCAAATGGGTAAGTTGTGGTTGAGGAATGTTGGCTGCAGACAGCGGTTGTACACTGTTAGCAGGGATTATGTCCTGCATCGTATACTCGCTGCCTTGCGTTCCGTTGAGGATCAAGTTTTATCCCGTTTAAGAAGCTCTGTGCCCCCTTCTTCCTTTCCAAAGGAAAAGAGCTCCAGGATGAGAGGAGCAAACATGTTCTCAAGCACTGCAAGGCAGATGCTGGGTTTGCAGCTTCATTTTTGCCCTGTGGTACTTCCTGTTGGCATCACGCTTTCTGCAGCAAGACTCACTGTTTTACAGCATAACTCTCCTCACAAAACCGTTGCAACCTTGGAATGTGGGAACATATTAATTGGATTTTAATGGTGTTTCTTAGAATAAGGAGTGGGTGAGGGAGGAAGACTTCATTCAGATCTGTGAGACTGCGGAAGGGACAGATTGATGCTGATAAGCTCATTGGGTTAGTGCCTGTTTTAGAAAGGAGAGGTTATGGGCTCTGTGGGGGCTAGAACAGGGTGTAAGTGGTCAAGACACAGTTCCAAGTGGGTTGGGAGATGAAAGGGAACGGGCAAGGTGAGTCCACAGCCTGCCCCAGAGGAAGGCATGAGTGCAGGGGACGAAAATAAATCCCTGCAATCTATGTGCCAGTGTGGTGTCAGGCTGCGCAAGGGAAGCTGAAGGTGAAATAACCCTTTTCCAGACTGCAGGCTCAGGAAGGCAATGGTCTGTGGTGGGGTTTGTGCTTTCCAGATTAACATTCACATGCAGGGGGCTCCATGTTCCACAGAATCTGCAAATAGGCATTTTGGTAGGGGTTTAAATGCACACCAAACAGATCGGACAAGGGGGGTCCAAGGGCTGCCCAAAGGTAGACAAGAGGATGGCAACACAAAATTGAGCCCTTCAGTGAAAGACTGTGAAGCACAGGATGAATTGCCTCAAAAGCAAGAGAATGAGAGCTTTTAAAGGGGAAAAACTAAGCATCTAACCTTACACAGCCACCAGCATCGCTACAGAGCTTAAATATGCTTTTCATTAGGACAAATTCAGGTTACTTCTTGTTGCTGAAATTGTAATTACTCTGGTTTGCCCTCATCTCTGCACTAAGAATATAATTAAAGGCAAAGCTGCTCTGCCTTTGTGGTGAGAGCCTGGAAAAACTGCTTTGTCATGGCAAAAGTCATATTTGGCTGGAAAAGCAGCTGCTTGAAGGTCAGCTGCTCAGGTGGCACTTCCCTGCTGCAGCCACACAACGGAGGTTTACAATAGAAAGTAAATGGCAGTAATTGAGATGATGGCAATGCAGAGCTCGTGTTTAACCAGTGACTGGCAGCACTTGAACTGCAAACAGTACTTGTGGAAATGTGGCTTTATCTGTGCTCAGACTGGGTCTCTCTGTTTGCACACCAAGTTGGACCTTTCAGTTTGACCTTTTGGGCTGTAGGTGGCAATTTTTGTTGATTCTTTAATAACTGTCTGAAGAATAAGCTTTTTATTTGCTTTATACGGTTAAATGAGGTGGCTTTATGCTTCCACATGGGAGCCAGCTCTTTTCCCTTCAGAGGCTCAGGATTTTTGTCTCGTGGTGTTACCTGTGTGCATCTGGGTCTGTGCCACCCTGGAGTCTGAAGCTCTTTCTTTGTGTGCAGGAGAGGCCTGAGCAGTGCTGCTGCAGTGAGCCCTTCCCTGCTCTTAGTGTCATCTTGGGCACCACGAACCTGTTCTCACTATGAGGCGTGAATCCGCTTGTATGGATCGGTTCCAGCAGAAAATGCAGATTATGGTAAGTGGCAGCAAAGCTTTTGGAGAGCTGGAGAATATGCATTTATTTCCATTGTGTAGCTCTGGGCCTTAGCTAATAGGTAACCCATCACGCTTTCAGACACACCAATCTTGCTGGTTTTGTCAACTGCAAGTACATTCTCAATGCAGCTGAGCAGCTGTTTGTATCTTGAGAAGGAGTTGATGTTTGTATGTCAACATCGAGATGTTTGCTTTGCAAAAGAAATCTGTGTCTTTATTTTTAAGCATCTCAACCCTTGAAACTTACTAATGGGAACTCGGTGCCTTGCAGAGGCTCTTGTAGGTTTTGTGATGTATTCTATGGTGGTTAGGTCTGATCAATGAATAATGGTGTTTGTTGCTGCTCTTCTAGGGGAGGAGCAGGATGTCTGTCCTTGTGATACTCTCTGTAAGCAGCATATCTGAAAGGCACCTTAATCTGAGTTTAGCTACTGCATGAATTTAAATTGGAATGATGTTATTTGATATTCATGCTGGCTCTACATCAATACTTGCATTTTCTTTCTTGTTTTGCAGGTTCTTTTTCCTTGTTGGATTTTTTCAGGTCTGTTGAATGTGTAATTACAACTATGGCAACAAGAGTAGAAATAAATTCTGCTTTGGCGTCTTTGACGACAGTACCTGACTTAAATGAGATCAGAAAGGAGGATAAATCACAGCGTGTGTATGTAAGTGTGCTTTCAGATGCAACTAGCAAGGCAAAGGAGGCTTCAGCATCACTGACTCTGGAAGAGAAGAGCAAGTTTGGGAGTAGTGTGAGATCTGCAACGATGCCATCACTGGGATCGCAACCGAGGCTCTTCCCAAAGCCCTTTTCGAAAGAGAAATCTTCAGATACTTTTGCAAATGTAAAACCACCTGTTCCAGCTTTCAGATCAAGTAGTCTTATTAGAAGGGCCCCTGAAGAAACATCATCTGTTAAGGTACTGAGTGGAAATGTTCCTCCATTAGTAGATCAGAAAGCAATAGACAATGAAAGTAAGGCTGGCAGTGAAGTGGTCACAAACATGACTTTCTACACTGGGCCCAGTGCAAATACCGTCATTCTCTTTGAGGCAGCAGGCACAGAGCAAGCAAAGGTGAACCTGGCCCAGGAGAAAAGGGCTGCTGCTGACCGCAGAGTATTTACTACTATGCAAACGAAAGAGCTGCAGTGCAATGCCAGGCTGGAGAAACCATCTGAGGCATGCAGGAGTCCTGAAGGCTCTCTCCATAGGCACATCTCTCTTTCCTCCAGTCTCAGACCAGCTTCCTGGAACTCCCTCAAAACTGGTGAAAAAAAAGATGCTTCTGAAGTGCATCCGGGGGAGAAAACCAATGATGATGCAAATAACAGCAGCAGAAAAGCTGATGTCTCTATTGATTTGCAGCAAAGGCCAAAGCAAAGACCAGTATCTGCTGTTTTCCTGGAATCGTTACGGGATCAAAAGCATCGCACTGTGGAAGCTGCTGAGGAGACATCTCCTACAGAGAAACCCAGGAAACCCAGGCCTTTGTCCATGGACCTGACAGCTAAGTTTGAACATAAAGATCTTTCTCCTTGCAAGAAGACTTGTTCATCTCACGACAGCAAGGAGAGTGCATCGAGAACATCTTTCACTGACGTGGGCTGTCACGATCAGGCTGAAATGGGGCCAAAACCTGAGGAACCTGAATTCAATAAAGGCAGTTCTTCTAAACCAGCTCTGAAGTGCAGTAGTCAGGAGATTGGTATCCTAAATAACGGAAAATACATCTGGGAGACAAAGCTTAAACCTAAAAGTGAACAAATTGAAACGAAACCAGAACTAACGACTGACTCGCAGGGTTCTGAAAGAAGCCATGAAATCACGTGTGAAAACAGAACTGTTAAGGGGGGGAAGAGAGCAGTTCAGAAGGACACGTGTATGATCCCAGGCTCTGAAAGCCCTGCAGCTTCCTCAGAAACAGAGAACACTATCGTAAGAGGTAGTGTTAAAAAACACATCAGTTTGTTTACTCCTGAAAATCCCAGTACCTCAACGGATCCAGAAGTGCTCCCATCAGCTGCTGAGAAGGAAAGCAGAAGTGTGACCATCCAGCAGAGAATCAAAGAGCTGACAACAGAAAATGCTGAGGCCAAGGCAGGAAACCTGCGCAGGTCACTGCAGTCACGACCACGTTCTGCAGACTTCACCAAGATGTGAGTTCAGAGAAATTCTGTTTAATCCTCTTAACTCCACCTCATTCAGTAAAACTTGTTCCCTCCGTGCAGTAAAACTTATCTTCTTGGTTCCACTAAATGTAATTTTTCTTTATACTGTTATTCTTGAGCCTCTTTCCTACCTTTTCCTACCCAAAAAGTAGGAAATTTAGTGAAATAGAGCCTGACAAGAGCTGCAAACAACAGCAAAAATAATGCTGTCAGTCTGGTGGCTGTGACAGCACATCTGTCATTAAAATCTCATGCATTCTGAGGTCTTGAGGTGAGCACTGCAGCCTTGCAAGCTTCTATATTTGTTAGAAGGCAGAAGGATGGTTCCCATGTCTCTGACAGCAGTACAGAGTATCGGGTTTTCAGCCAGACAGGAATCTTATTTTGCTGTCATATTAAAGCCTGAAGATCGATGAGGTCTATTCTGCCTGAGCTGTGGCCCTGAGCAGTGCTATTAGGGTAATATGAGATCTGCTATTTTTATACACCCAACCAAAGGAGCAAAAATCCTGTCCAGTACAAAGAAATTTAGTCCAAGATAAATGTATTCTCTCAGTGCCAAGTTGGGTAACTGTGGCCAGCAGTTGAGGGAGGGGATTCTCCTGCTCTCTTCTGCTCTGGTGAGACCCCCCCCTGCAGCCCTGCATCCGTGTTCATGGTTGTCTGTCATGCAAGAGGGAGGAGGGCAGAAGAGTGATGGGTTTAGGTAGTGTAAGGGAAATGTGCTTCGCATAACGAGTGCTGCGGGTGTTTTTCAGCAGGACCTGCTTTGTGAACCATGGTCTTTTAGCATTGTGATCAAAATAAGATTTACCTGAAGCATAAGAGCCTGAGTATCTCTTCCACTGTGCCTCATTATCTCTAAATCTTACACTATACAGTCAGCTGCATAATCAACCATTTTTTGGGAAACAACCATCCTTTGGTTTAGATGCAATGAAACCACCAAATACAGTTGCTGACTATGAAATGGTGATGTTTCTCCTTTAAGAAGTATGTTTTATTGGCCAATTTCTACCAGCCTGCTTTGGTGGGAGTGTATTTGCCAACTAACTCGCTGGAGTAAAGGACGTAACAGAAATCCCTTGGTTTAGGTTTTCAAGTCTGACTTCAAGCAGTGAAGCAAAGCCTGAGAAACCCACTGAAATGAGAAATGACTCTATAGGGGAAACACCAGAAACCCCAAAGGTAAGAACGTGGCATCAAGCTGGTGTGGTCTGCAGCTGGGTGTGCATTGGTTTGGAAGGCAGAGAGCACTGTCCTGTGTGTCTTTATCAATCAGTGACTTGAGAATGGGTATTGAAAGTATTAAGAATGACATAATCCTAATAGGTTTACTTGTGTGAGTCTATCTTTAGGACATGCTGATCAAGTATGGGGGTCTTCAGTGCTGAGCGAGGTTATGAACCTGCTCAAGTTTTGGGCTCTTTTGGCATGTGTTGTCTTCTCTGGAGTCCAAAGTGGGTATAAATTCACCACAGATTAATATGTCTTGTGGAATCTGCACTCAGGAGCTCAGTCCTGCATATCATGTATCAACACTTCTGTCCTTTTTTGCATTAAAAGGAAAAATCAAGCTGTGAGACAACTCTGTTATAATCAGGAGCTACACAATTGCTTAGTTACCTTGGTCTGATTGGAGTTTGTGTTCAGAGAACATGGATGTGTTTAACCTGTACAGACCATGTTGCACAGAGTAGGTGCAAGTAAGTTTTAAAATAAGCTTTATTACACATCTTTTCAATAAACTCTCCTAACTGTTGGATCTTCCTGTTCCAGAGCAAGGAGATCAAGCTTGGACACAGCACTGATTGCACTGAGGCACATGCTGCTGGGAGCCCCTGGAAGCCCCGGCAGGTTTTGAAGATAACACATAAAGCTGCTGAGCTGGAGAGGAGTAGGAGCTTCCTTGGAGACAGCCAGCGTTTTCTCCAGCAAAGTGACAGCTCTGTCTCCTTCACAAGCAGCTTGGAAAGAAAACTAAACCCAAGCTCACCTCTGGAAAAGACCTACATTAAAACTGTCCGAGCCACCATGTTTGACCATCACGTCCAGAGGCATAACATTGCTGCTGATCACCCTGGAGCTGATTCTGCTCTGAAAGTGAATGATGAGCCTGAGACAAAGCACGATGTGGTGACTTCAGGGCCCAGCAGGCGATCGTGGATGGGAGAAGTGGAGGAAACCACAGGTATAAAGAAGGAGTTTCAGAAGCAGCCTGATCTATCAAAACATCCAGCAGATGGAGAGAAAAGTGCAAAACCAGCTGGGTCAAGCGAAGACAAGAAAATGACTTCAGGAATTCTCTTGGAAAAGTCTTTGGTTGAGAAAAGTGAAAAGCCCACTCCTAAACATGCAGAGGGCTCTGTGGTTTACCAGAGAATAGAGCCAAGGTATGAAATCTTCCAGACCTGTGGTGAAAGAGCTCTTAGTGAAGCCATTACAATGGTTCCAGAGAAAAAGGCCATGACTCTCAGAACTAGAAAATCGTCTGTGAAGGAGAATAAAACCGATGAGGATGTTTCACACACTGGGCAGTTGGTTAGGACGTGTAGTAAAACTCTCTACTTGAAAGAAGATAGTATTATTTCAGAAGCTAGAGACACAAAGGTGTTTACAAGCAAGGCTGCTTTGAGAGAACCCACTGAGTGCACTTTACTTGAACAGAAAAAAGATTCTGAGAAAACTAGTCCAATATTAATAGCTGAGAAAATCCCCTATTCTACAAACAAAAGTAAGTGTTTGGGAATGAATGAAGAAGCAAACAAGCTGCATTCTGAAATTCAAAATGAAAAGAGTGAAGCCTCTTCCTTGGATAGAACCGAGAGGTCTAATGTGATGAAATCCTCTTCTGAGAAGAGGAGTTTTAGACCAGGAGGGACAGACAGCTATGAATTCAGAACCAACTTGGACTGGGAAGTTACTTCAAGTGTCAATAAACATGGGGCCCAGTCCTCAGTGCTTTCAGGTGGACAATTTAGTACATCATCCAGTAGCCCCCAGCCTGATCGAACAGCACTAACAGTTAATAAAGAGGAGCCTAGGGCCTTTGGTTTAAGGAAGAGTCTAGACTTCACTCGCAAAGAACAAGGCTTGAGCTTAGATGGTCCAGCTCGTGAAGGCAGGGTCACAGATCCAGAAGAGAAAGTCAGAAGAACCAGAAGCAGTGTTTCTGACTTGAAGATTTCTGAGAGGTGGAGGAGGAGAACCTTGCCTCAGGATTCCGTCAAGACAGAAGAAGTCATCTGGCTCACCCCTGAGAATATCAAAAGGCTGAGTAGGACAGATTCACTGCAGTTGGATGAAGGCTTAGTTAAAAAGAGAAGCAAGAAAAGCAAAGAAGGGGTGGAAGGGGACGAGGCAAACCAAACTGCTCTTGGCAGGCCTGCTGATGACCTGAAAAACCAGAGTTCTGCCTTTGAGCCAAAGGCAACTTATTTTGCAGTCACTTATCAGCTCCCTGATAACAAAAAAGAGAAAAGCCTCATTTGTGCTCCTAGTGCAAGTGAAACCAGAACAAGTTCTAGCTCAAGTGAGGGAGCCACAGTTAATCTGGATCCTGTTTTCTCTGGAAGGCCCAAACTTTCCTTGCAGCAGCCAAATACAAACGTGAGGAGTACAAACTGCAGAGAAGCCTCACGGGAAGTGCACGTTAACAGGGACTGGGGCAAAGATGACCACAAAAATGGTGTTTCTTCCAAGAACTTTGCGTTTGGTAATTTTCCTGTATCTACAAAAGATCACCAACAGTATCATGAAAAAGGGCTGGATCGTTCTAAAGAGAAGATTATAGATGTTGATGCTTTCCTGTTGAAAAAGGAGCTAGAAAGTTCAGTTCAAACTGATCTCAAAGGTAGCAGAAGAAAAGCCTCCTCTTACCATGGGCCCAGATCCCCGCCGTGTTTTGCACAGATACCTAAAGACAGTGAACCAGCCCCCCTGAAACGGAGTGAAAATCACTCTGATTTACCTGGGAGGAAGGCTGAGGATGGTTACAGGTCCCAGATCCTCGATATCGACGCGCTTATGGCGGAATACAAAGATGACTCGGTGAAGGCCAGTAATGTTCAAGACAAGCTCTCTGAAGAGCAAAGTTCACTGAGCAGGGAGAAATCAAAGAACAAGAGAAATGTGTCTGATAGGGTGACTTCTTCCTATAGCTGGCAAGAGTGGAAGGGGTCAGATCACTATTCTGTTGTTAACAAACAAGGTGAGTGTGCAGAAGAGTACAACAGGCCAGAGAAATTAATTCTAAATGAAAAGAGCAAAGAGAAACGGGAGTCACGTAGCCCTGAATTTGATAAACCAAAGTCCAAAGACAGAAAGTTCCTTCCTCCTTACTGGGGAAACCCGAGCAGCTTTTGTCCAGAGCAGTTTGTGAATTCCTCTGCGGAGTTCACAAGGAAGAAAACTTTCATTGTTGATGAGGATGAAGAAGTGAACTTCAGTTCCAGGAGCCAGAGTTCAAAACTGATGATTGATAAGGTACAGCCTGTCAGCGCGGTTGCTACAGACCAAAGGGTGGAAGTGAATTTTGCTTCCAAGTTGTCCATAAAGGCGGATGATGGCCTCTTACAGAAGAAGTTGGTCACAAAAGAACAGTCACTGGAGGCATCTCCAGAAGGTGACTGGAGCAAAAACGTAGCAAGGATCTCTATAGTGAGGAGCAAAGACAGTGCAAATAAGACTGTGTGCGAGAACGACTCTTGCAATGTGAAAAGCAAAGCTGATTGGAAGAGCTATACCTCTGGCTTGGGAAGTGCACCCCCAGATCTGAGACGATCCTATTCGGAAAAGAGCCGCCAAGGAAAAGACACCCTGCTGCTTCTGCAGGAAGTGAGGGCAAGAAAGGATCTGCACCCATCCAGGCAGAGCTTCCCACTGGAAGGAGCTGACAGCGGATGGAAACACAAGGTGGCAGCTCGCTCAGAGTCGTTCTTCTATGAGGATAAAAAGGTATTGCACGGGGTATCCAGGTGGTCCTGGAACTAACAGTGAAAGTGAGGAGAAGCTTTGATTAGGTGTCTACGCAGCTTTCCAGCATCAGCTGTGACTTGGCAGCAAGTGAGCAGGGACATCCAGTAAAGTTCCTGTCCTCCGGGTTGTGTTTTCTTGAGGAATTTGTATTGTGCTTCATGGCTAGATTCTTCTTTCAAGTGTATAAATATTTATTGATGTTTCCGTGGAGAGCCTGAAAAAGCTTTTAAATGTGGGTGTGTTGTTATTAATGCTAGGATGCTAAATTGTTAACTCTGCAGTTCTATAAGTATTTGAAAAGAAGTAGTTTGGGTTTATTTTGCAAGTTGTCAGCAGTGAGCTTGGAGTTCTTCTTGGGTTGTTTTTTTATTTCATCTTTTTTTCTGAAGGAATCAAATTCATAGAACCACAGAATCCCAGAAAATGGTTTGGGTTGGAGGGACCTTACAGCTCCTCCAGCTCCAACCCCTGCCACGGGCAGGGACACCTTCCACTAGAGCAGGTTGCTCCCAGCCCCTGTGTCCAACCTGGCCTTGAACACTGCCGGGGATGGGGCAGCCACAGCTTCTCTGGGCACCCTGTGCCAGCGCCTCAGCACCCTCACAGGGAAGAGCTTCTGCCTCAGAGCTCATCTAATCTATTCTGTATTTTTACTGGGTGAATAGTCCTCATGTGTAGGTGAAACTTCCCTGCTGATACTGGCTGGTGACACGTTACTGCAGAGCCAGGTGGACACTGATGCCTGCAATGTTTTTCCATTTTTATGTTCAGCTTTGAGCTTCCTCTGTTCTTCTTTTCATTCCACAGGCTTCGAGGAGAGAGTGGAGCAAGCAGAGTTCAGATGGAGCAGACTTCTCCCTGGTTTCCACCCAGAGAAGCCACCACAGCTTTTACAAGGAGAGAAGGGCGGACGACGGGACGGTACGTGGCTGTGGAGAGGTTCTGGGGTGGGGGCTCTCAGCTTAGACCCTGAAACTGAACTATTGCACAAGCAGAACCATTTCAGAGCCTGGAAAATGACAGCTTGAATTTTGTTCTGTTAGCAACACCCAGAGAACTGTTTATGTGGAGGCTCACAGCTGACATTTTGGGTTGTCTGATTTGTTTTTTGCGATAAACTCCCACTTAGAGTTGTTGTAAGAATATCACTTAGGTAATATTCTCCGAAGTTGCAGAAGGATGTCCTGACTTCAGCCCACGGTGGAATTTTCTGTTGGGAAGTGGCATCCTGTGTCCAGGTGTTGGTCTGAAATACAAAACAAAAACCTGGATCTTCCAGAAGTTACATAAATGAAATGCCAGAATTTTCTGTGAAAAATGCAAGGTTTGAGGCCCCATCAACAGGCCAGAACTCAGTAGTTTTAAGAGAGACATTGTTGCTGCCACTGAAATCCTTCCTTACTGGAAGAACTTGTTTGGAACCACTGCAGGTGCTGTGGCTTTTTGTTGGTTTTGTTTTTAACCTTGTGCATGGAAACAGTTTTGATACACTGGAATAACACTGTAATCACTTCAGAGTACACTGTTATAACCCCCCACACGCATCTTCACTGTCTTTGGAAATCTGGGTGTCCCACATCTTTTCAGAGCTCCTCCAGATGTGTGACAGGGGGTGACTGAAGGGTGGTTCCATTCTGACTGTCCCAAGGTCATCTGTCCTCTTGGTCTGCTGCACACTCGTGTGGTGACTGAGAGTATTGCTTCTTGCAGAGATGCTGCTTTTGTAGTTACTCACGCTGCTATTTACAGCTCTTCAATAGAGAATAGACAAAGAGATAACAAAGGAAAGGAACCGAATTCTTTTTTCTAGTGAAGAAAAAGGAAACCTGTAAGGATTTTGTAACAAGTTTCCTAATAGGAGTTTTGGAAACAGGCTCATAGTGTTGCATTTGTAGCCTCAAAACTTCATGAATGGTATCCAAGGCTCCTATCCCCTTGTCCTTCCCATTCTCAGCGTGGCCTTCAGCTTGAATCTTCATCTTGGGGGGAGCTGGGGTTATTTACAGAGTTAGCAGTTATCATTTAGTCCCTAAAAGTTGTTATATGCCATCAGCTTATGGTGCAGATATGTAAGATGATGCTGACAAGGCAGAATATGGGGGAGAAAAGTGCTGTCAGAAGTAGTGCTGGGGTGGTTGGACTCTTAGGTACTGTGCTCACATTAACATGACTGTTATTCTCCAACCTGGTCGTGAAGTGTGAGGTGACTCAGGATGGACCCTTGACTTTGTCCACTGTAGCCTGAGACAGGAAAGGAAGGCTGAGAGCCCCACCAAATAAGAACACTCTGTCCAGCATCCACTGGAATTGCTTTGAAGAGCTGGATCGTGGTGTATTTGTTCTGCAGAGCGTGGTAGCAACAAGGGCAGCCAGGTCTCTGTGTGTGTAAAGAGAGGTGGTGGGAAGCTCACCATACGTTTCTGTTTGCCAAAGCCCCCCGCAGATGTCGCAGAAAAGGATGTAAAACTGAACTGTTTCTTCTGGCACCAAGGTTGAAACCTCTTGTTTTCGTTTGGAGAAGCTCTTGGTGTGCAGTTTGCTGTGTGGTCGCTGTTCTCTTTGGAACGTTTCAATACTTCCCTCTGGTGGAGAGACCTGCTGTGGTTGTGTGGAGGCTGAGCTCCCTCTAACGCACTGTAACTGCACCGCACGGTGGTAAACCACCTGGATTTCAAAGATGGTTTCAAGGATTCCATCACAGCTGACACATGTCTTTAATTCTCTGACGTTGGGTCACAAACCTCAGCTCCTGATGAAGTCATCAAGACCGATAGGAGTCTTATGAATTAGTGAGGAATGTGCAGCTCACCCCCCAAGTAAAGTAACTGCACTTGTATTGGGCTGAAGGTTGTGCCTTCATCTGCAAACAGCAGCTTTAATGCAGCTGTGGGTTAGAACCAAAATTGCTGCTTTGTGTAGTTGAAACAGAGCTCTCTGGTACTAGAACTGGTGTAGGCATGAATTATTGTGAAGCCTCTGGTTATACATTTTATCTGTTTATTTTATCATAGAATCCCAGAGTGGTTTGGGTTGGAAGGGACCTTAAAGCTCCTCCAGCTCCAACCCCTGCCCCGGGCAGGGACACCTTCCACTAGAGCAGGTTGCTCCAAGCCCCTGTGTCCAACCTGGCCTTGAACACTGCCAGGGATGGGGCAGCCACAGCTTCTCTGGGCACCCTGTGCCAGCGCCTCAGCACCCTCCCAGGGAAGAGCTTCTGCCTCAGAGCTCATCTCAATCTCCCCTCTGGCAGGTTAAAGCCATTCCCCTTGTCCTGTTGTCCTTTGGTGAGGAAAATCTGGTATCCATATAAAGATGTGGCGTGTGGGTGGAGAAGGGTTTGTTTAAGAAAATCATGAGCTGACTCTTAGAAATATTTTGGAAGGGAACTGCAAGGGAGAGAAGATAAATATTTTATAAACATGAGCAGATGAATTTGTAGCTGGGCTTGTCACAGTTCAGCAATTCCCAGTTCTGCCCATGACAGGTCTCTCCTGCCCACTGCTCCTGCACGCCTTCTCATCTCTGCCTTGTGTAAAGCCTCCAGTACTGCAGCTTCACCCTTCCCAGTGCAGACACGTGCACTGAAAACCATGCGTGGAAAACTGGGAGACACTGAAAAGAACTTGTCAGCTCTGCAAGATCTTGCAGGTGGCGATCAGAGAAGTGAGGGGTGTTTTTGTTAGCCATCCAGACCCAGAGCCCCAAGCAGAGGAGGCTGTGGTGTCCTGGAAGGTGTTTGTGTCCCCTCCATGCTGTTCCTCACAAGGAAAGGTGAGAACTGGAGACGGAACAGCCATCAGGGTCCTCCCTGGACTGGCTCTGGTCACTTGTCTTGCCTTTTCCCATCCAAACCCAGACACAGGTCAGAGAAGCAGGAACAGGTAGATGTGTTGCAACTCTCATTTTGCCCTTCACAAAGTACCTACAAAAACCGCTCTTCAGTCATTCGGTTCTGCTTCCTATTGCTAAGACCAGCCCGGAGGAGGTGGCGGGTGTTGGTTAAGGACTGGGTTTGCCCAGGCTTGCTTCCTTTTTTGGTAGTATTCACTTGCTGGGAGCATTCCAGTGGCGTATAAAAAGTCACTTTGTTGTGTCTGTTTCTTCTGGTTCACAAAAGACGTTTTTATATTTAAAGCAGGAGCTCTTTTCACATGTGGTTTTTGCTTCTCCTTCTACATTAACTGAAAATAAGGTCAGCTGGCAACCCCGGCCACTGACAGCATTTCATAACCCAGCCTGCCAGCAGAGAGGGGGGAGAAGCTTCTCTT
>NW_009918884.1:31375-50965 GCF_000696875.1 Nestor notabilis
TAACACACGCGGGATTACGGAGAAGGGAGAGGTCGGAGCAGTTCCATGCTAAATAACAAGTGGTGAAGTCACATGGTGCTGGGAGCTCAGCTACCGCTTATAAGTAGCCCCAGCATCTGTTAAAGGCACAGAGCAGAGTGTGGTGACGTGGGGCCAGGCAGCACACACCATTCCTACAGCTAACACACGCGGGATTACGGAGAAGGGAGAGGTCGGAGCAGTTCCATGCTAAATAACAAGTGGTGAAGTCACATGGTGCTGGGAGCTCAGCTACCGCTTATAAGTAGCCCCAGCATCTGTTAAAGGCACAGAGCAGAGTGTGGTGACGTGGGGCCAGGCAGCACACACCATTCCTACAGCATTAGGAGCAGGAGCCTGGCTCTGCCCACCATGGTTCTGCGTTAACTTTAGCTGTGGAAGATGGAGTATTATTACTGTCCACGTCTCCTGAAGCTGCTGCAGTATCTGTGGGTAAGTGTACTCGAGTTGGGCTTGTCAAGTTGGGTGTTTGTAGCTGTTTTCAGAGATACTGAGGATGCTCACATGCAGCAGTGGCTTTACTTTGGAGATAAGTTCTGATGTAGCTAGATGGCAACATTGAACTTGGGGGTTGTTTTGGGTGAGAAAGGCTATTTTATCTTTAATACTCACTTAAAATGAGGAGACTGCAGACTACTTGAATGTGCCTCAGAAAACCCTCCTAGTAACTGGAATTTCTTCCTTGTTAATGTCTAACCATAGCAGTTGTAGTTTTATATTAGTGTGTGTTAGAAATGCTCTTTCTGATGTAGGGACAGGACAAGGGGAATGGCTTTAACCTGCCGGAGACGAGATTGAGATGAGCTCTGAGGCAGAAGCTCTTCCCTGGGAGGGTGCTGAGGCGCTGGCACAGGGTGCCCAGAGAAGCTGTGGCTGCCCCATCCCTGGCAGTGTTCAAGGCCAGGTTGGACACAGGGGCTTGGAGCAGCCTGCTCTAGTGGAAGGTGTCCCTGCCCGGGGCAGGGGTTGGAACTGGATGAGCTTTAAGGTGCCTTCAGCCCAAACCAGTCTGGGATTCCATGTGTTTGGAAGCTGGGCTCTGGCGAGTGCTGTTCCCAGGGGTGCTCCTTCCCCTGCTGCCTCTTTGAGTCGAGCAGCAGCACCCCTGGCTCAGCAGGGTGTGATTTCCCAACTCCATGTACTTAATTTGGCTGTTCTGGGTCTCTCCTCTCTTGGGAAGCGCTTCCTCCTCAACCAGCCCTCAGTGAAAAGCTCTGTCTGGCAGGCTGCTTGGGCAGGCTGCTGCCTGGGAAGGGTTACTGTTGCACAGGGATTGCTATTTGATATTTTCACATTCATAAAAGATGAATGTGATTGTAAAGCTTTATAAATCGATGCTGTATTACTTTGAACCTTAATTCCTTAATGTTTTAATTTCTTCTGTACAAATCCAACATCAGTTTTCATTTGCTTGTTGTGCTGTTTGCATTAATGTCACAATGTTTTCAGCTGTAAATTCATGTAACCAGCACTGACACACTAAACCCTTTAATGTTAGCTGTTTGCTGGCCTGTTTTGAAACTAGCAAAGAGTTGGCTTCCCACATTTAGAGCTGAGTTTTACAATCCTTGCCTTGTGTGTGCTGTGAGCAGTTGTGATCAGAGATGGGGCTGCCAATGCAAAGTTTTTGCAGCTGGGAGAGAAAACAGTGCTCAAAGAACTAGGTCTTTCCCTGTTGGAGATTGTAGTGCTGCAAACTGTGGAAGTCTTTGGCCATTCTGATCTTTATTAGCTATGTTTTTAAGAGGCAAGCTGTCTATAAATTGCATATTAAAAGATGACCATCATGTATCAGACTTCAGTGTGATGAGGGAGTAGATGTTTTTCCTGGTGTGAGCACACTGAAAGAGATCTCCAAGTGCTTTTGCTTTCACATTATCTGGTGATTTTCCATAAGGCCAGAAGAAAAAACCCCACAACACCGTGGTTTGATCAGTCCAGATCCTCACTGGGATGATGTTCAGCATTGTGAGTTTTAGTCTGTGACAGGACAGGTATGGTCTGTTCTCTGTGTGTACAGGCTCTTTTAGGGGCCTGGAAGCATTTCTTAAGGTGTAGTCTTTAGTACACTCCTGATATATTGGAGGAAAATATTGGAAGGACAGTATGATATTAAATATGTATATTAAAAGAAGAAATTTTAAGGGAAAAGCACATTTGTGCCTGTAGTCACTTTCTGGGGTGATGTTACAGCTGAAGGCTACTAGGGAGGTATCGGTTCTCTCTTTAATCAGGAGTAACTGGAGATGTCAGGGTTAGTTGTCAAGTGTTATTTAATCTATCCAGGGGAGCTAAGATACTTTATTCATTAGATGGACATACCTGAAGAAGCTGTAACTCTTAATTAAAAGGCATTATAATGAAAATGCATTTTAAAAGCTCTATTTTGAGTTCCCCATAGGTTGCATCTCTCCTGCCGTGTATCCGCTTTACTCCTGTGCAGTGGAGGAGCTGTTGGACACCAGCGGACACACTCAGGGCCAGCTATCTGCCCATTAGTTGGTGTTCCCTCTCCTAGTCTGTGGATAGGATACGTGGTGGTGTGATGTGTAGGGAAGGTGTCACATCCTCAGTGGTTTTTGAGCTCAGCATAGCCGTGGTCTGCCTGAGCATGTGGGAAGTGGTGAGTGCCCACCACCAAGCCTGTTTTTTGTTCAGTAGATTGTGTTAGATGCAGGCAGAGTTCAGTCCAGAAATGCAGCCAAGAGATCCCTTTTCAGTTGGAGCTGGAAGAATGAGGAGAGCAAGCTAATCAAACCTGGGTCATCTGCACCCATAATGAGGCCTGCTGCAGGACTCTGAAGTACTGCAGCTCAGTTCACTCAGTGTTTTCCTTAGTGTGATGTGTGACACTGACATGGGATTGCTGAGGAGCAGGTTCCTGGGCAACACCTAGCATTGGACTTTGTGATGGGCAATGAGAGCTACTGAGGACTATGGGTGCAACTGTACCAACTAGCAAAAGAAAGAACAGTGAAAGAGGAGAGCTATGAGTGCTGATGGGTCATTCAGATCACTGCATAAGGCTGTGAGTGTTTAGGATGGCATAGTCTGGTTTTGGGCAGGATAATTGATGTTGCCTTGAGAGGGGGAAGAGCAGGACTCTTAAATACCACTCTGTTAGGTTCACCCTCAGTAAATTGTCTTTTCATACTATAAATGTGCTTCTTGTTGGGAGAAATGTCTCAGCAGCTCGTGGGTTTGTGACTGCAGCAATATATCGATGCTTCTTTGGCTCTGACCATTCGGATTTGAGGTGGTGTGAGCTATAACCTGTATGGCAAACAAGTAAGCTTTTACTGTGATGGGGAGAAGAAGGGTCTGGGCTGCCTCTTAGGTCTGCCTGCAGCCCCTCATGGGACTGTCTGTGGTTGGACCTGCCTTAGGCCGAGTTGAAGCCACAACACCACGGTTTGGCGTAGGCTGCTGGAGGTGTTCCTCTTCTCCTGGCCTGCCCAGGGCTGGCTGTTTTCCATCAGCTGGTGTCAGCACCGATTCCTCTTGCTGCCTTTTTCCATCAGCCTGGAATCCACACTGGCCGAGCTGCTTTCAGGCATGTCTTCAGTTACAGGCTATAGGTGTTACTTGGACCCCTTGGGACACGCACAAAGCCGGAGGCTGCGTGCTTATCACCAACTGCGCTGTGGTCGGCAGCTGACGTTCAGGCACTGAATCATAGCTCTGGGCTCCACGTCATCACTTCCTCCTCTGCTCTGCCGTGTACTTCCTCCTGGCTGAGCTCTTTCCATCATCTGTAATTGGTTCATTATTGTAATTACATATTCAAGTGTCGGTCTTGCAGTGACCATGTGCTATATTTATTCTATTCGAGTGTTTTCCAGGGTACATGGGGTATTCATCATCCCTTTTCCAGATGCTGAGGAACTTTGCTGCAGCTGATAGAAGACATCTTTAGGTCTGACTTGCATAAGAAGTCCTTTAAGTGCAGCTCAATGGTCTGTTGTCCAGCTGCCTGCATCAGTCACACCGTGAGCTGCTCAGCATGCCAGGGATGCACCACAGGAAGGTGGTTTCCTGCTCCTCTGCAATGCCCTTTGTCCAATAACCAGCTCTTTTGGCTTGCTTGTGGACACAGCCTCTGCCGGAGGGCTCTGTCAGTTCTGTTCCTGTCCACAGCTGTCTCAGAGTTGTGAGCAATTCTTGCTCTGCCCTGCGGTGTTTTGTGGGGTGCTGCAACTTTGATGCTGTGTCTGAGGCTGCTGTGGGAGCACTGTGATAGGCAATGATCCATGTCACAAGTAGAACCACGTAACATAAGCTGGCTCGGTGAGTGGAGGCCAGGCTTCAGTGGGGGCAGAGCTGGCAGGAGATAGGGAAGCTCTGGATCCCTTCCAGAATAGGTGCTGAAGGGAAGCAATAGGAGCCCTGGCTGATTGTGAACAGGGGCTGCCGAGCTCACAGGGAGAAGACAGTTGGTGTCAGGACGTGAACTGTGCTGGGGCAGTTCTTCATACCTTGGCAAGTGAGTGACTGAAGATGCCTTGAAAACATCAAAGGTGTGGTCTAAGGGTAGCCTTGGCTCCAAATTCACAGTGTAGGTGCAAGAAACCTGTGGAAGCCCAGTGTCCTCTTCTTAGGAGCAGAGAATCTCTCATGAGTCTTGCAGCTGTGTCATACACACATAATACTGTGTTACAGCTGAAATGGAAGACAGCTCTAGATTGCTCAGTTTTGGCCTTCTGGTGCAGATGTGCCCGTGTTGAGTCTCCTGAGCGTGCCAGGTACCATTCCTGATGAGTTGTTTATTCCCAGCCTGGCACTTGTTTCTTCAAATAGCAAACAAATGCTGCATCCTGGAAGCATTCAATAGAAAATGGCATGTTTGAAGTAAAATGTTACCCTGCAGCACTGTGATGATTTGAAAAGACTTCCTTATTCTTTATGAACAGTCATTAAACAATAATTGCAAAATCAAAAGAAATTGGGGCATTTCAGTAAGATCTAAAGTTTGTGTCAACAACATTTTGTTGCTACCTTTTAAGGGTGGTTTTGGTACCTCTTTATCAGATGATTCCAGCGGAAGTGGCAGCTCATTAATGGCCATGGCAATGGCATGTCATTGCTGCAGCATTTCCAGGGGGATGGAGGGAAACCCTAATGGTGGGTCTGTGTGCTGTGGGAATGGTTATCCCTGCTTGGAGGGAGGGCAGGCACTCGCTGTGGGTGCTGTGTGGCTTCCCTATGGGTGCACTGCCTGGGGTTTCCTGTGGACAGTCTGTTCTGTTTCCAGGTTTACTTCCTATGATGGGGCAGTTGTGTTTCAGGCACAGATCTTTTCCTGAACACTTACAAACCCCTCACATGCAGGTGGTGTCTGGGGTGTATCTGTTGGGCTGGTGTCAGCAGCTAAATCTGCCTTTCAAACAGTAAATGGAGCCCTGTTGCAGGGAAAAATCTGCCTGAAAAGGCATCTTCCTAGTTCCTGAAAGCTGCTGTGGAAGGGGAATTCTAACTTCTGTGTCACAGCGAGAGCACGCAGAGAGCACCGGGAAGCCCGTTCCCGGCAGGAACACGAGAGAGTGCTGTTCAGCCAGCAGTGCTGGGCGCTGGCTCCAGGCCACACATCCCGCCGTGACTCCGGGCTCGCACAGGGACCTGGGGCAGTCATCATCAGGTGTGGTGTTCAGTTTAATTTACCATCGAGTGCTTTGATGAAATGGTGCGTTCTAGGCTAATTCTGCACAATAAGGTCTGTTCAGGACGAGGTGTAGCCATTTGTAGACCTGGTAATTTTTATTCTGGAATGACTGGGTCATTCCAGGCTGGGAGCAGCTGGAGCTGGGCACTGCCTGCCCCTTCCCCTTCAATGTGAGCCTGAAGTGGTGAGTATGCCTCCAACGGGGGGCTGGAAGTGGGTTGTTGAACCTCATTGATACACACAAAGCAGAGGTAACCACTGCCTCCTCACTAATATTTTGATCTAAACTTGTTGTGACTCAGTTCCTGCTTTCCCATGCTGTTGTCCGTGTTCCTGGGGCTGGGAGACAGCCAAGTTCCCACTATTGTTCCCATTCTTCCAGCGGCTGCGAGTTGTTCGCACAGCCGGTGCGTGTTTACTGTACTGAAAGGAAACAGCCTTTTGGAGAGCAGCTTGAGCAGGGGAAAGGACTTCTTTGTCATGGGCTTTCCTCAAGAGATGCAGGACTTTGTTCTGTCCTGCAGAGCTGCTCTCGAGCAACTGCAGGTGATTCTCAAGCCTGAATGAAGCTTGGAAGTATTTGATTTAGTGATTCATGGTTGAGCTGATAAGTACCTGCCATGGTAGGAAGGCAGTATGGGTTATGTGCCAACCACAGTACCTAATGTGGCAAGTTTTGATTGCTAGGGTTGGAGATTGCAGATGTTGGATGTGGATTTACTTCTGAATTTGCTCCTTAGCTCAGCAGCATTCCTGAGGGCAGGAAATAGAGCAAACCTAGTTATGATCACAGGAGGAATTCCAGCAGATCAACCTTTAAGCTCCACAGTGTTCCAGACCGAGCAGGAAATAACACACTTAATCTATGAAATGTAAGTGAAGGCCCCTCCTGGAGCAGTGATCCTGATAAGCAGCTTCAGATGTGGCCTCCTGCAGCATTGTGGCGCTGGTCTTGCACCATGACACTGCTTAGGGCTGCACAAAAGCATCTCTGCTGCGTGTAGCTTGGTGTAAGCGTGGGCTTGGCCACCTTGTGGTCCCCACATCCCAGGGGATGTGGGAGCATTGGCCCTTGTGTGGCTGGGCCACCCTCCAGCAGGTGACGTGAGGCTGACGTGCTCTGCATGGCAGGAGGAGCAGGAGGCAGCAAGAGCCAAGAGTCCAAGAAGTAATGGAGCCATGTATACATGAGGGGGTCCCACAGCCAGGGCGAGTAAATGCTATTGCTTTTGTCATGAAAATGGCATGTTGCAAGGTCAAATGGGTAAAGGACCTATTGTAGGAACTTGTACCTGGTGTTTGTTCTACTTCCTGCCATCAGGAAGTGGCTGATGTAAATGAAAGATGCGTGGAACAGTGTTTGTAGGGAGAAATGGAAAGAGCCATCAGGCCTCCTGTTGGGGGCCCCAGAGCTGAACGTAGTTGCCTGTGCTTAAGGTCTGAGAGTCCATTGGATCAGGTCATGGAAAAGTAACTGCTCCCACGTTGGGACCTTGGGAAAAACTGCATCAGGTGCATGCTGAGATGGTGCATTGGATCAGAACAACAGACCTGCTCCCAGGAGTAGTGCAGGGTGGTCAGCCTGCTTTATACTTGTTTACACACCCGTATTTTCAGTTCAGTCTGCAAATAGCTGCATTTCCCTAGGGTAAGTTTCACATCATGGTTTGTGTTGACATCAGATACCTCCCCTATTGTAAGACAGCTCCTGGTTTTCCAAAGCCTCTTTCTTAGGTGACACTAAAGCCAGTGCTTAGCTTGCTACTAAGCTTGTAGCTAACTTGGTTGTAGTTTCCAGCCCACATTGGAGGGAATGTCTGATATCTGTATGGCAATGCTTATCAGCAACAAACTTTCATCCTGGATTCTTATTTGTGTAAATGGAAAATGAGCAACTCCCCATCTTTTGCTTGGCTTGAGCCTTTGGATGTAAACAAATGTAAAGCAAATGTTTTTAGGGCTTTCCAGAATATTTGTGCTGTAGGAATTTCCTGTTTCTGTTTTGTTTTTCAGTTTTTCCTCCTCCATTGAGATAGAAGGGAAGTGCTGAATGATTATGGACGTGGCCTTTCAAACAACATAGTGTATTTTTAGCTTGTTCCCTCAGCTTTAACATTGATAGCTTTGTTTTATACTGAAACAATTCAAGGTACAAAAACTGTGCATGTTCAGGATGTTTAACTGGGCCTTTCTTTAGTTCAAGAGAAACAGAGTTGGGAGGGCAAAAGAATTAACATTTCCCAAAGAAAACTCTTTTGGCACTCTGGTTGTTGCAGTTATTGCTGGTAATCATGTTTAAACTAAAATTGTTCAAAATCTGAGATTAAAAGTTATTTCACCTTATTTTACCTTTGATTTGTATTGAGCTTGGGACAATCCCATAGTACTGTAAAAGTACCACAGTGATACAATAAGATTATTTAGGGAGATAGAAACAAGTATGTGGAGAGTTCACTCATGAGAGTTATTCATGTGTTTTCTCTTATCACAGGTGTAGTTCTGTAAGGAAAACAAGGAATGCCAAGTTAATGTTTTCCTTATCTGGTAGCCTTGGACTCCATTGATACCTTCTGAAGTGCTTTAGCACCTTTCTTTGTCTGTGGTATTAATGGGTGCTTGTGTAAGCTTGACATGCCTTGATGCAGGACCTGTTGCTGCTGCAGCCTGTCCTTGCTCACTAGTTTGTGAGGCCTCTGCGGGCTTTTAAAATAGCTCAATGTAAGAAAAAAGCCTGGAAATGGAATTCCAGCCCCTTGCAGCTGGCTGTGTGTACGAGGGGAATGCCTTTAACATCATGTTCCACGCAAGCTGACTTAAATCCTGAATAAGCATAAGGTAGAATTGTCTACGTGAGTTTATTTGCTTTGTATCAGAAGAAAATGAAAGTAGGAGCAGAAAACAAATATTTAGGGTAAATATTGAGACACCCGGTGTTGAGGTTACAAGAGAGTTCACTGTACAAAGGCCTTGTGCTAAAACACTGTCCACTCTTTTTTCCCTTTTTTTGTGCTGACCACAGGCTGCTGATGGTGGTTGGGGCGGGTGGAACAGTCTGAGCATCTGAATGAGTTGTAGTTATCCTGCCACCGTGAAAAAGAAACCAAAAAACCCCAAGAAAACAGAACTGATACAACCTCTAAGGCCTTTAATCTTTGGCTGTGTTAGGTTTCATGGAGAATCTTGGATTTGAGGGGTGGGAAAGTGAGGTACAGCCAATGGGAAGAAGGATGGAGGAAGAAGCAAACTTACCTCAATGACTGGCTGAGAGTCCATGACATGTCAGTTATTCTGGGGTGGTAGATGTGATACTGTGTCAGAATCGGAGGGGAAGCAAGGCTTGTGTTGTCTTCAGAGTACTTGGGCAGCAGTGTTTGATTTGGGGCCTGTGTCATGAATTTGTTCCAGTGTGGGCAGACTGGTACCTGCGTTCCAGCCAGTGATGCCCCAACACTGTGTTGGGAGCATACAACAAACCTGGAGAGGGGCTTTGGACAAGGGCCTGGAGGGACAGGCCAAGGGGAATGGCTTTAACCTGCCAGAGGGGAGATTGAGATGAGCTCTGGGGCAGAAGCTCTTCCCTGTGAGGGTGCTGAGGCGCTGGCACAGGGTGCCCAGAGAAGCTGTGGCTGCCCCATCCCTGGCAGTGTTCAAGGCCAGGTTGGACACAGGGGCTTGGAGCAACCTACTCTAGTGGAAGAGGGTTGGAACTGGAGGAGCTTTAAGTTCCCTTCCAACACAAACCAGGCTGGGATTCTGGGATAACCTCAAGGTCCCTACATTATCACCCAGGCTGTCTTCACAGCCTGCAGTGCGGGGAAGGTGTGAGGCTGAAGGATGTCAAGCTGTCGATGGTTCCTGGCCTGCTGCGGGTCCTTGTCGGGACTGCTGCCTTCGGGACGGAGGTGGATGCAGTGGTGTGAATCCCATCATCTGTTCCTCCTCTCTCAGCACAGATCCTGACTGCACCAAGGGTTTATTTCAGTTTCAGACGAGGCGTGTCACAGTGATCCCTGCACTGAGCAGCTTGTCACGGCTTTGAGGTTCTGCTGGGTTTGGAACTCTGTCAAGTAAAAGCAGGTGCAGGAGCCTGAGCAATTCCACAGTCTTTTGTTCCTGCACCTAAATATAAGCCAGTTGTTTAACTTAAGCTCTGTGTTAATTCCTATTTTTTTAAAACTTAAATGAAGGAGATCACTGTGTACTGTGAACAAAGCTCTAAATTAAAGACTCTGCAGTCAGAGTGTTCTATGAACAGTTGTGACAGCTCACTGACAGGAACGAGGGAAGCGCCTGCAATTCTCCAAGTCTGCCTTCTTGCCAGGGAAGCGAGATTTAACCTGGCAGACACTCACAGACAGTTTCTCCCCGGAAGTCTGATAACCTGATTGAAAATTGTGCCTTTTTCAGACTTCCCCAAATCCAGATAATCCCCAAACTGCACCCAGAGATCTGTCATTTTGTTTGGGTAACAGCAAGTCATTCCGGAGAGGAAAAGGGGGAGTGAGAACTGGCGGGTTGGCAGGAGCTTTGTAAAGAAACCAACTCGATACACAAACAGTTTTGTTCTTTGTATATGGAAAGCAAAACAGACTGTATCTGCCCGGGCTCTTAGACACTGTGTGTTTTCCCAAGTTAAAACTGGTTTTAAGCAGTTCAGTTGGTCTTGGCTTGGAATGCAGTGAAAACCTGTGCTCCAGCTGTTGGGCTTTTGTGCCTCTGCCAGATGTGGGGTGGCTGGAGAGGTTTGCAGAGGGGATCACTGGGAAGCCTCAGGAATATTGCTTGGCATTTCAGATGGCTGAGTGCTACAGTATTCCTTTTTACTTCAAATGAGAATCTGAAGGTAACGGTAAAAACCTTTATTATGGGATGTTACATGTAAGAAATCCAGCCTGTGGTTAGGAGTGCTTGTTGGTCCTTCTGTGAGCATGACAATTCAGCTGGCAAAGTAGAGAATACAGAGGCAAAAATAAGGAGCATATAAAAAACCATAAGCTGGTTTGTAGTGTCTGAGGAGCCCACGTGGTAATTGAGTCTGGAGCCATGCAGCTCAGCTCAGCACAGTGCTGCGTGGCTTTAAATAGTCCATAATGTCAAACACAACAGGTTAAATTAAGTTCTCTTACTAATGAAACGGAAAGAGTCGGTGTGGAATGTGGGCCCAGGACAGCCTTACAAGGGCAGGCTTTGCTCCTCGTGGTGCTGAGACTGGACAAACCAAGAGGCCCGGGATGGGATTGAAGCTGTCGTGAGCTTGGCGAGTACTTGGGCATATGTGGGGTGATGACTTGCAGGAAACACTTCAGAAACGCATGAATTGTTAGTAAATGCTAATTTAAGTGGAGCGATGGGGTGTGAGGCAGGTCAGGATCCGGACAGTGGGTTTCTGGCTGAGCATCCCACAAGAGAAAAGCAGAGACACTGTTCTCCTGGCTAGAGAAGGATGGGCAACATTAACAAAACACATCTGCTTTGCTGGCAAAGGATCACACGGGGATCCAGTCGAGGTGCAAACTAATCCCTGGTGTCTCTTTGCTGGTGTTTCAGCTGGGTTGCCCTCCCAGTTCCATGCACCCCAGTGCTGCCAGAAGGAAGGAGGTGGTGGTGATGGTGGGATCCATGGCCATGCAGGGCTCACACTCCTCATGGGGCTGAGCTCTGAATTCCACCTCCTCCCACGGCGGGTCCGTCATGTGCTGTGCTACATGCAGGCTTGTCTTCATTTGACCTTTCAATCCTATATAGTCATTAGCATAATTACATGTATTTGAGAACAGGTAAAACTCAAAATGAGCTGAAAAAGCTTTTGGGAAATAGAACATAACCATAGAATTTTCTTTTCTACTGAATAAGGGGAAAAATAGGGATCATTACTTCTTTGTGCAGGGTTGTGTTTGTGAGGTGGAGGTGGAATGGATGTTAATAATAAAAGCATCCAGCAATGTTTGAATAATGAGGTCCCATTTGCCATGGCAGTGATTACTTGTGCAGTGCCAGTTAGCTGCGTGTGCTCTGTGTTCTGAAGCTGCAGACCCTTGACAGACCCAGGGTGGCTGCAGCTCCAGCTAATCACTAGCAGCTTTCAAAGGCAGAAGATCATCTTGTGCTGTTCTTGTTCAGAAACAAACCCTTACTCAGCCAGAAAGACTGCTGCTGAAGTGGCTGGGAGACAATTATAGAACATCTGTATGGTTCGAGCTATGTTCTGTAGGCTGGTGGTTATAAAAAGATGCGTGGATTCACCACAGAAGAAGTAAAGAGAGACCATGTGTAACCCACACGCTGTTGTTTAATTAAAATACAATTGTGAGCTTTTTGCCAGCTGGGAAGTGTGTGGAATGCTGCAGAGCATCATATTCTGGGGAGCCTTAGGAGAGAAGGAACAAGCACAAGTTGGCGTGCTCCCTGGGGAGCCCAGGCATTGCTGCTGTGTGGTGTGCACACCCCAGGCAGGAGACTTGCTCTCTGAAATTGCTGCCGTCCTGTGGTTAATACAGTCCTTACCCTATTGTGAAGGTGATTCATGTCTCTTAACGTTGTTTTTAATAGTGGCTTATGTTTTTTGTACAGATGAAATGTCACTGGAACCAGAAAAGCCCAAAACCATGATTTGCTACTCACAGCTATTGAAAACTCCGTCCTTTAGACTTTTCAAGTGTGCTCCAGCTTTGGCTGGTTGATGTCACAGGGTCCTCTAAGGGCTCAGAGGATTCTTTTACCTACCAGAATAGAAGGGCTAGAAGCAGTCCATTTTAATAACATGGAATAATAACCCTCCTCACACCCCCTGCACGGATCCAGGCAGAGCTCAGCTGTTGACGAGGAGGGGCGAAAAGAACAAATTAAGATACTAAATTTAGTATTGCAGATAGATCAGCAGTTTTATAGTCTCCTAAGGATGAAAAAGGTAAATGGGACATTAACATGTGAAAATCCCACTATCTTCAAGGAGGTCTAACGAAAAAGTGAATATATTCTCTAGTGAGTTCTCAGATCCTTCAAGCCATGTACACATGTAGATGCTCTTGCAGCAAGTGTGTGAGAGCTGCCTCCTGAGGATCTTGGGTTGAATCTGGTCGTGCATCTCCTCCCGTTCTGTGGCGGGTGATACACCAGATCCTGGTTGAGTTTCAGTTCTGTGCCCATCCTGTCTCAGTGCAGGGGCTGCTCACTGACCCGTGTGGCAGCTACTGTCCACAGCTCTCTGATGGCTATTTCGGGGGGCTGCCGAATCAGACAGAGCCTGAACCCATCCGAAATAGCCAAGTGCCTCGCGAGGAATCTCTGTACTGCGGCAAGCACAGAGCTGTGCTTGCAAATGCACACGTTTGAAATAGAAAGCTTAGACCCAACAGCTTAAAAACGTGTAGCAAGCCTTGAATTTCAACCTTGGGCACAGGATCTCCATCGTTCATGAAGCGTTATCCATAACTGTCAGAACAGATTTAGGGTTTTTTCTATTTCTCTAAAAACGTTAGAAACTCAGGTCTTGGGACATCTGCTCAGAAGCCTCTCTTCCCATTTCTGTACAAGAACATCTTTTAGCTTTTTAAAGCAAGAGCTGTGTGAGGGGGGGAAAAATGTTTTTCTCTATTGGTTGCATTCCTCTTTTTAACACTGAGGGTTTTTATTAGGCTGCTAATTTGAGAATGTTCAAAACAAATATAATGTATTCAGAAATGAAGGAGAGCACAGGGAATGGGACACTTTGTCACCAGGGTTTTTTTCTTGGAGCTAAGTTACAGGATGGTGGAGCCTTTCAAGCAGTGCTTAAAAGGCAAAACACCCCATTTCCTCAGAGCATCTCATGCTCTTGTGCCTGTTTGTAAGTAGGTTTCTGCTATAATAATACTCTGTGAGAATCATTTCATAAAACATGTAGAAATTATTCATTAATTAATGAATGTATGAACTAATACATTTAAATCTCTTCCTGAATGGTTTAGAGGAGGAGAGGATGATGCAAGACCAAGGTACTTTGTATGGCAAATGAAGCAACAGCAACACAACCCCCTTGAACAAACAAAGTGAGCAGCTCTCAACATGCCTTTTTGCCTTCAGACCCATATCTGTCTCCCCTCAGTTCTCAGCTAGTCATGTCTTGACTTTGGCCACCTTTTTATGCTTATGATTTGAAACCCTTAGCTTTTATTTCTGCTGTCCTCCCAAATGGGCTGGTTCCAGGAATTCCAGTGGCATCTGACTGCTCAGTGTTAGCTGGTTTTATCCGTGGGATTCTCCTGTTTATCCCCACCCATGTGAGGCTTTGTAGCCATATTCCCAACCAGGGTCTCCCAGCTGTGGAGGGCGTGAAGCTGGTGCCAACAGTGAGCCCTTGCTCACAGAAGTGTCTGAAAATGGGGGAAAAACTGCTTTACGTGGTCAAACCCACTCAGCTTTGCTTTGAGCTCTGGCTTAATCATTGTCTTGCACTGATGTTGTAGTCGCTAACTTGAAAGTATCTTGTTTGAGCTTAGTCAGGTAATGAACAGTTAGAGGTGATGGTGCTGCCCGAGTGCCCCATCAGACACCAGGAGCAGGGTGCAGGCTTCGCCTGGAGCTGCTCATCCCAGTAGGAGGAAGCCTTCTGGTGTTGGTCAAACACTCCCTTGGCAGAGGTTTTGCTCCCGGTTCCCCAGGGAAGGGTTAAAATCAGTAAGTGCACGTGACATATGCAAACTGTGAATCATTCCAATGGAGCCGTGCAACTCCTGCCTGCTCCGGCAGCAAGCAGATGCTGTTCCCTCGTTGCCGTGGTAACCCTGCCTGTACTATAATAAAGCCCAGCCCAGATCCTTCCTCAGGCAGACCTCTGCGGCTCTCCCACCTAGCTCATTGTTTCCTCTCCGGAGCAGAGGGAAGGCAGGGACACAGAGGAGGGAGCGGGATTCCAGAGGCAGCATTCCTCCTGCTGTGACCTCTCGTGCCTTACCCAGGGAGCGTTCGGACCGGGGCGCGCATCCAGACCCGGCCCAGACCCAGTGCCTTCTGCAGCCTCCTGTGCCGAGGAGCTGGGGCGAGCAGCGGCGTCAGCGGGGCAAGGCTCCGAGCTGGCCTCTGCTGCAGCTGCATTCCTCTGGGTGAAGCCCCTTGGAGCAGAGGAGCTGATGTCATCCAGGAGATCTCCCGGCAGGCTCCGAGCAGCGGCGGGTCCGGTCTGAAGGCAGCAGCTCGACACGGGTCCCCTTCAGCTTCACGGGGAGCTCAGCATCTGGAAGCGAATGTCTTGAGAATGACTCTGGAGAGGGGAGGAGTGGTGAGGAGGGGGTGCCGCTGATGGCGATGCCTTCCTGCAGAGTTCCTGGGGAAGAAAACCACTGGGATTTATTGCTCGGAAGATCTAATGGTGTTGCTGCTAAATGGATTGTATAGAAGCATCAGAACTTTGTTTCATGTACTGGCACCTGAAACCAGAAGAATACGTTGTTTTTTATCCTTCTGATGGTATTTACAGCAAAGCAAAAACTTGGCTTAAAAAGGGAGTTTCTTTTCCAGCTCTGAAATGAGACAGTGAGAGACCAGTACTGTGCTTGTAAACGGACTAATTCCAGGTGACTGTGTCAGGATTTAAACCTTGATTTCTGTTTCTAACATGGCTGAATTAAACGTGGTTTGATGGAACTCTGGAAATCTGATTGTAAGTGGGAAAATTCTTTGATTTCTTCCTACTTGACAAATACCAATCTCCAACCTCACCTCTCGTTTGCTATTTAAATACAGAAATATGCTGATGGTTATCGTGCAGAGCTGTTTACCTTTATGAGTGGAATCCTTTTTGCAGAAGAAAATCAGGGTTGTTAAAGAGAATCTATTTGCCAGCAATTCCTACTGAATATTGATTTCTCATCTCTGCTGGAGAAATGGATTACCTTGGAGACAAGCTGACAGTGGCACAAACCCACATGACCCAGTGGATGGGCACAGTGCGGAGATCCTTGCAGGAAGCACTAAATTTAGTCACTACTGCGGTTGCTCACGAGCGGACTAGCGGGGAAGGTGGCAGCAGGGCTCCCTTCAAGCGAACCTCCTCCTTCAGGCACTTTGCATCCCGGAGCAGAGAGTCCTTCCGAAGGTTTTCAGTGCGGAGTCAGCAGAGGTTTTCCTCTTTGAGGAAGAGGCAGACCAGTTCAGAGCCACCTGAGCTTGTAAGCTAAACACCTTTTTGAGCCTCTTGAGGTAGATAACGCAATGCAAAAAACCTTGGTGGTGTTGCAGCATTTTATCTCAGTAACAGAACCTGTATCGCATCTGCTTTTCAGTGCAGAAATAGCCCCCAAAACTCTTGCAGGTAGTGGTGTGTGTCTGTCTGTCTGCTCCCAGCTGGTTCCTTTCCACAGCGCAGGTGGGTTTTTTCATGTGCCAGGGAACAGTTAGCTCAGGTTTGGGGACGGGGGAGGAAATGTTGTTGGACTGCTTTAAAACAACACACTGAGGTAGGACAAATATTTGTCTGACATTAGAACGAGTTAGTCTGAAACTGCACTTGGATCGCTTCCACACCACGGGTCAGTGTCACTTTGAACTCGCATCAGTATTTGTGATTTTTTCAGTAAAGAAATGCCCTAAGCCAAACTTGCAGAAAGCATGAAATGCTGTCCCTCTGCAGCCAGTGGTGGCTTTTCTCAGTGTGGTTGCTGTTTTGTCATGGGATGGAAGCTCTATGACCAGCATGGCCGGTGAGGGCTGCAACGGGGTGTAATTTTGTGGGGGCAAAGGGAAGGCGAAGAGCTCTTGGTTCACCCCAGCTGTGTGCCACGCAGAGCCGCCGTCCCTTCCCTTCTCCTTAAATGCCTTTCCTGCTCTCCAGGTTATTATCAGGAAGGCCAGTTGGTATTGAAGAGCCTCACAAAGTGGTGGAGGAGCTGCTGGCTATGGAGGGGAAGCGCCATTCCAGTGGAAGGGGTGCGGGTCTGGTCTGGGGTCTCCACCTCTCCCTGCAGGCATTATGTGAACACCCCCTGGGTCTAGCTCTACCAGATACTGCCAGTGGGTTTAGCTTATTGCGTGTGTGAAAGGTAAATGAAGCCGGTTTATTCTGGTTTTATTTTGTGGAGCGGAGCCTAAACTGGTGATGTGAGTTGTAGCTGAACCAAGGGTTTAGGGCTGATGCTTGAGCTACAGTTGTTCGGTTCTTGACTTGAGTGGAATGAGACCAAAGCCTTGGAAGCAGCATGTGGGTAAACTCTGAAGAGCTTCCTCTCTGAAGTGGCTCAAATGCTGTGGGCTTTTGGTTTTGTTTTCTAGATGAAGTAGCCAGTGGTTGTACAGTGCAAATACAGAGTCGTGGTGCGGCCTCACAGAGGGCTGCTGGTGGAGCAGCTGAAGGTAAAGCTGCATTCCTTGGGCAGGCGTGGCGGTTGGGTACGGGCTATTTCCAGGGCTTTTTATCAGTTATGGTTAGAGCATTTTTGTCCTAGCTTGCTGCTTGCCTCCCGTTTGGGAAAGAAAACGTTGTCAAGTGAGCACAAAAGAATGAGGAGGAAAATATTTGGTAACCACTGTTACAGCGTGAGCATGGAGGAGCTCTGCTGCTGCCCTTTGTACGCTGATAATTTTGATTTATTAGAATCATCTGACTAAAAAGCTTGTTTAAAAGAAGGCTGGAGAATGGGAATGTGGAACCTGCAGAGGACAAGTGTACAACTTCCTTGGCTCTGCATTGCTGACAGAAAAAAAACACGGGGTGACCTTTTCGCTCCGTCCATGGTGACAGTGTGGAGCTGCTGTTCCCTCTTTCAGCAGTCATGTTGTGTGTGCTTGGCTTTGTGCATGAATTTGCTTTAACTTGTGCCCAGCTCCTGAGCTCAAACTTAAGTTTTTGGCACTTGTTCACAGTCTGTCCCCTCTGCAGAACAACTTGTGCATATGGACCTTGAGCTATGTATAATATTTTTATCTGGCTGGAACAGGGTCCTGGTTTTACTTTGACCTTGGAGCTACTGATGTTTTTCTACAAAACAACTGTGGAATTACTGTAAAGCACGTAATTCATCACAGCCTGAATCCTTTATTGTTTTAGGGATGTGCTGCAGAGTAGCCTCTCAGCACTTGTACTTCAGGGATGCAGTTAAAATAGAGCAGCCAGGGACTGGGGGCTCTCAGCTCCCGTCTCTGGTGGCTTCTGGCTGAGAACAGCATCAAACAAGACCAAGGAACCTGTCACAACTCGGGTCAAACAGCACAGTTTAAGGTAGTGTGAGCAAACTTCTTGACCTATAAATGCCTTGGTGCTGAGGCTGAAGGCAGGGGAGGTGTGAGAGTGAATTCTGCTGCGTGGTGTAGCTGTGCTCTTGTTCCCTCTCATGACTTTGGACAGGATAGAGTTTGTATGGGTCTCCTGTCACTGATCAGATGCCTTCTAGAGGAAGTAAGAGTATTGCATTTAAAGCAATCATCCATTTGTAGGTATAGCTGTGAATATACGATGCTTGGGCTCGTAAATTGCCCTGTTCTCTGTAGTTGCCACCCTGTATTTGCAGTAGCTGTTAGGGCAAAGGGCCGCTGCTGTGTGTGCTGTCTGCTGGATCCGCAGTGGAAACTCAGGGCTGTTCCATAGGCCTGGCATAGGTGCAGTTCCCAAACTTTTTAAAGGTGGAGAAACTGGGAGGTCAGCGCCTTACAATAACCCACTGCAGCGTGTTTGAGCTGGTCCCTGCTGCATGTGTGGCTGGGGAAGGGCTCGCGGGTATCGCGGTGTTTCTGGGCTCTGAGAGATCTTTATCAGCTACGGAGGAGCTTTGGGATTGGAGCGGGAGGGATTTGACGTAACTGGTTATTTCCTTGCTGAGGTCATAAAAGCAGGGATCAGGCTGCGAGAGAGAGAAAATCATTTTCTTCTCAAGCACTTGTCTCTAACAGCTCCGGGTGACGTACTTGCTGTGATGGTCGGTTCGTACCTCGTCACGTTTTCCTGTTGGATGCAGGCTGGATTCCTGACCTAGCTCCCATTGTGGCCAGTGCTTCTCTGCAGCTCCATGGCCAGGAGGTTCTGCAGCAGGTTCCTGAGGAAGGCAGCCGGGTGGATACACCTTACTTTGAATGTGATCCTCTACTTTTAATATAGGAACCAGTCTGTATGCACAGGACACTGTCAATTTGTGCCTTATAAAGGCTCTTCCAACCTCCACTTGTTCCTTTTATCTTCTCGTTTTTGATTCGTACACCTTACATCACACCTCAATAAATAAATGTCTAACACGGGGCAGTCTGATTCCGAATCTACAGGAAGTGCAGCCTAAAAGCAAGGACAATCCAGGGATGAAATGAGCCTGAGAGCTAAAGCTGTTTATCTTGCTCTCAAACCAGTGGTTGATCAGTCAGTTTAATGTGTGCAAATCACAAAGAGGAGTGCAGGGATAGTTTTCATTTTAAATAGCTTCTCTGTTATATTCAGTGGGACTGCTTAGAAAAGCTGTGGCTGCCCCAGCCCTGGCAGTGTTCAAGGCCACGTTGGACACAGGGGCTTGGAGCAACCTGCTCTAGTGGAAGGTGTCCCTGCCCGGGGCAGGGGTTGGAGCTGGAGGAGCTTTAAGGTCCCTTCAACCCAAACCAGGCTGGGATTCTGTGTTTCTTTCTAAGCCAATGTAAGCTTGTGCAGTCAGCTTGTTTCTTGGAAGGGTAGTGGACTGTGGCTTTTTCCATTGGAGCAGGATCCCTGTCCAGCACAGAACAACAGGAGAGGGATGAGAGGAGCGCTGTTAAGTCCTGGATGGCACCTTGGCTGTTAAAGGAGCATTGATCTGTACTATCTGGTTTGACTTTACCCAAGGTCTGTCTGCAAATGTTTGTCCCTTATGGTGAACACCCTTCAACAAACTGTTTGTAAGAGGAATTAATGCAAGTTGGCATTTTTATTCTGAGCTTGGCTGTTTCGATGCTGCTGAACTGTTTTG
>NW_009918884.1:50996-70120 GCF_000696875.1 Nestor notabilis
ATTCATGGAGAGCACAATGAATTGTTCTCAAAAATACTTTGTTGTGTGAGTTGTTTGTCCTTTTTCAGGGTGGAGGGGAGGAGTAAAGCTGTTTGGTTTAATTAATGAAGATACAAGGGCCAGTGCTGAAACAGCTCAGGCTTTTTCATTCTTAATAGCTTCTCTCTGGTTTAACAGGCCATGAACATAGCTGGCAGCATGAATCTGGGCCATGAGACCGCAGCGATGGGCATTTGGTAGAGTGCCTTTGTTGGTCCCCTGTTGTTCTGACAGGGGTAAACACTTCAATGCCTTTACTCTGTGATTTTACTAGGCTGGATGCAAGGGGTTGATTTTTACCATGTTAGAGTATAAGAGAGGAACATAAATATGTTTGGAGCTGGGCGTTTTGTCTCATTCACCTCGGGGGGTTAGGTTTGTTTGCCTTTTTTTTTTGGTGGTTTTTTGTGTTCTTTGGATTTGTTTTTAAGCACTAAGTGCTATCAGGGGGAAATAAATTGTATTAAACAAATACATGACTGAACACAAGTCTTTACCACTGGCAGTCCGTTTGTACTGAGCTTTTGTAATACTGCAATAGTTGCAGGAAATCCTGGTGCTGGTTCATTGTGGGGGGTGTGTGTGTATTTTGACCGCTGTCATGTAAAACAAGAAATCCTGTCCCTTTCTGCAGATATTTAAATCCAGACTTTCAATTAAAGAGCACTTTTTTCCCCGGGAATGTTTATTTGAAGTTTAACTTGTGTCTTACGTGGCAAAACATTAACTGTGCAGAAGAGGTGTGAAATCAAGTATTTCAAGTAGGAGGTGTTGATTTCAAGTACACAGCTACTCAAAAAAAGCAAATAGCTTCACTTCCTAGCATAACAGCAGAAAACTGTCTTGGCTTGTTCTGGCTTGTGTCCCTTGTGATGCTGGAGATGAGGGATCCTGCTCAGCTCTGGGTGCCACCTTTTACTGCCGCTGCTGAGGTAGGACAGCACTGCTCTGCTCAGAATCTCCCTGATGGACAGCCCACCACGGCTCTCATCCTGCTGGGTGCCATTTCTTGGAGTTTAATGTCTTTAGAGCTTAACTTAATATAGAATTATAGAATGGTTGGGTTGGAAGGGACCTTAAAGCTCATCCACTTCCAGTCCCCTGCCATGGGCAAGGACACCTTCCTCTAGAGCAGGTTGCTCCAACAAACCCCAGTTGATACACGAAGGGTTTTAAAGATGTTCCCAGCTATTTCCTCTGCTCTGCTTTGGTTTTCAGCCACTTCTCAGAGGACGTGCTCAGCTCTAGCAAGGTATATATTTAGTATTTGGTTCTTGACTGCTTTTTGCACATCAGGTCAACCTCTGCTCTGTCTTCAGCCTCACACTGAAACCACATGATATGTGCGTGGTGAGTGTTCACAGCAAGTCATAGCAGCTCTATTTTGAGGGTATAAAAATGTCAACTCAAAAATGACTTTGAAATCCTCAATGGAGTGAGCAGATTCACTGCACTGAGAGTCACTGCAAAGCAGTGAGTAGCTTTCATTGCTCGGTGGTAGCTGGTTTCCTGGCAAAACTGAAATAATCTGGATTCATTTGGCCACATTCTCTGTTTGGACAGTCAGCTCTGGGTAGACTTCGGGTCTCTTTGGTGCTGCCGCCTTTCAAACCCTGCGTCTCTCAGCTGGACCTGGCTGGCAGAGCCAAGCAGGGGAAGTCATTCTGTGTGTCCAAAAGGCGTAGGAAATCCTAGAATCCCAGCCTGGTTTGTGTTGGAAGGGAGCTTAAAGCTCATCCAGCTCCAACCCCTGCCACGGGCAGGGACACCTTCCACTAGAGCAGGTTGCTCCAAGCCCCTGTGTCCAACCTGGCCTTGAAACAGCCCATAAGGTAGACACTGTCAGCTTGAGGGATATAACTGGTTGTTGCTTATCATATCCCAGTGGAAGAGGTAGAGAAGACATATATGGCTGAGGCAGCCCGGGGTTGCATGGCAACAGCGAGGACGTGGCTGGCATCATTTATGAGAATGTTGTATACTGTGGGACTTGGTACCTACTCCAGTGCACAGGGAAAAATTAAGCGCAGAATCAAAGAATATCTGGTGTTGGAAGGGACCCACAAGGATCATCAAGTCCAACTCCCAGCTCCTCACAGGGCATTTATTATTTAAAGGTTTTTTTGAGTAGAACAGCAGTAGATCCTTAGGCTGTGATGGTGCTAAATGTGCTGTGTGAGTGCTTTCCAACGTGGGCTGGGGCATTTGGAGCACCCTGTGTTTCCCCAGGCTCACATACCCCTGCAGTTTGCCACGTCAGACCCACCCGTCCCCTCCAGGGCTTGGCCCACCGGGGCCAGCTGGAGCAGGTTAAAGCCTTTCCCCTTGTCCTGTCCCTTCATCCCTTGTCTAAAGCCCCTCTCCAGGTTTTCTGGAGCCCTTTTAGGCACTGGAGCTGCTTCAGGAGCCTTCCGCTCAGCCTGGCTCCAGAGCAGAGCTGCTCCAGCCCTCGCAGCAGCTCCAGGGCCTCCTCCGGATCCTCTCCAGCAGCTCCACATCCCTCTGGTGTTATGGAATTGATTAATTCCATTACTTTTGTGGCTGCTCTTAGGCCTGGTCTCCAGCGCTTGTAAAGTGCTTCTGTGATTTGAGGTGGGCATTAGGGTGGGCTGAGGGACTCGTCCTCACTGTCGATGCCTGCGGGTGGAGCCTGCCCTGGAGGTCTCTAACTTCCCTCATCAGTGAGCTCAGAAAGAAAACGTACAATTCCTGGAACTGCTTATCTGTCACTGCACATGGTGGGGGGAGGCAGAAGGTGCTGCTGCTGCCCAGGACACTGAGCTAAGGCAGTTACTCCTTCCTTACTTACACACCGAGGTGGCAGATCTTCTCGCCTGCTTGCTAGGAACCAACCGGAGTGGTGGTCTTGAGCCATGACTTACTCCTTGTGGGCAGCACTAATTCGTCGGATAGTAAGTATACATGGAAACCTGAGGATGCTGATCCCACAGAGTTAGACTTGCCACTTGCTGTGTAGGCTTTTGGCTGCTTACCAAGAGAAAATATATAGGCTGTGAAATGTTATATAAGGCCCTCTAAAAGTGTGGTGGGTTGTGTTGGTTGGCTGGTTTTGATATGGTGATATGTTCTTGATGATTCTCTTAGTGGTGCAGAATATATACTTTACCTTTTAGTAATAATCCTTAGAATAGCTGAGGTTAGAAAGGACCTCTGGGGCTCATGGAGCCCAGCATCCAGGTCAGAGCAGAGTCAACTGTGAAATAAGAGAGTAATATTTTAACAGAATAAGGTGTATTGCCATCTTCCTGGCCTAGTGCAGGGAACAGCTGGGATGGGTTTCTGCATCTGCAAGGACTGGTAAACTCTCCTTAGTGCAGCGTCACACGTAAGGGGCAGGGGAGTTCTGAATATGGGTGATTTAACCCAATTTCTGACTTCTTTTAGTTATAAAAAGGAGGGAGAAAGAGATAAAGGAAAAAAAGGCCTTCCAATAAATAGGCAATAATTTTTCTCTGAGTTCTGCATTAACAAGGCAGATGATCACAACTTCATTCCATTGTGCAATCACATTCATATGCAATTTATGCCAGTAGATTTTAACTTCTATTTCTTGCACTTCAAGCTGTGGGGTGTCATTTTGGCTGTCGGATGTCTCGGTCTCTTTGGCAAACAAAGCTATTTTTGAAGCTGTCTGTGCAGATTCTGACTCATGAGATCTCTTTCAACTGGTGGAATAAAGACGTGGTGTATGAGGAATCCATCAGTGCAGAAGAGTTTTTCACATCAGTGTGTGCATTCGTGCTTGGTTATGGTTAATTTTTGTGCTGGTAGGACCAATATTGTGTGTGCATCACTTTCAGGAACTGGAAATTGCAGGAGTAATCAGCCCTGGACTACAGCCAAACCCAGCTTAATTCCAAGGGAGCACTGAAAGAGCCATAATCATCATGTGTCATTGTAGAAGCACTAGAGGGAAATCAGTAGAGAGCTTGGCTGGTTTATTTTGTATGAAAATTAAGTAAATTTTTTTCCTGGCTGCTGGTACAAGAATTATGAAGTTCGGGATCGAAGATGGAGAATTTGAATCCTGGATCAGCAGTGGTATTTATTTGATTGGGGAGATTTTTCTCTGATTCTAGACAAGAAAATTCCCAATTTGGGTTTATCTTGGGCACTAAGAGGAGACCAGACCCTCCTTTTGATGGCCTTTTCCTCTGAAATGGCTGGGTTTACTGCACCATGAATATTCTGTTTATCAAGGAAATGCTGTCTCTGGCCTCGCTCCACATGTCGTACACCTCTGCCTTCAGCTTTGGTTTCTTCTGCCAAGGGATGGAGAAAGAAAGAGAATGGATCACACGTATTAGCACAAGCTTGTTGAGTTACTAATGGGTAGTTGTCTCTTACAGAGGAATGGTTTCTGTTCAGAACAGATCTGTTCTTAAGAGCAACAAAAGTCAAAGCCAGACACATCAGTTCTTCATCCTGCAGGATCTCTAGTTCTGTAGAGCTCATACGTGAAAAAAGACCTGAACATTGTCACTCTGGTACATTCAGTGTCTTACATTATTTTCCCAATCTGTCGTGTTCTACAGCTCTTGATTTGTAATCCCAGTTTGTTCTTCATTCATGCTCTTTGTCTGGAACACCAGGTTGTTCCAAGTAAAATGTCAATGCCAGAAAATGCAAATGTATGTCTATGATCTAATTTGAGTTGCTTGTGTCTAAAAGCATCTCAGCCATAAATCACAACAGTACATATGTATAGTTCTCAGAGTATTTGGGTGATTTTGACTGATATTTAAAAAACCAAAAGTTTAATACAAACTATGAAGTGCTATCCAGAGACTATGAAGGCTGAAAGAGGATGGAAGTAGAGAAAATAATGTCTTTTTTAACTAGCCTCTGCTGCATTTGAAAACTCAGCTTATACTTACTGACAAATAAACCTTTTGAAGAGGAAGGAATGGATTTTCCCCAGCCACCTCCAAGGTCCCACTTTCAAATTCCCAATTAAGAATTACTGAGCCTTCAGATGAGCAATACATTTGCATCTAGATGTTCTGCTGCTGCTGCTGAGGCGGTGTTATCTGGGCTGTCCATGCTTTCTCCTTCCAACCATCACACTGGTGATAACGCAGCACTTTGTATAAACAATGTCTCCTACATGCCATGAAATGAAGTTGCTTTTTTGCTGCTCACGTTCCTGTTTCTCAGCTTTTCAGGCTGCGTTTCTAGCTAGAAACAGTGTGAGTGATTGCAAGTAGTGCAATCTATACACCATGCATAGAGAGAAGGTGCATCAGTCGCAGCCAGTGGGACTTCCAATGACAAGGAGATGCTCATGTCTGTTGAATCATCTTCTGTCTGGGGCAGGGAGTGTTGTCGCACAACTGCTGGGGGCTGCAGGTATGGGGCCTGACATAGATGCCACTTTTTCAGTGCAGAAAGCAGCAAAAGTTGATAAATATTCATTTATTGTATGTAGTGATTGCATAATGCAGGACTCGTAATGGGAGATTGGGATTGGAAACAAATTCATAACAAGCAAGTTTATTCCTGCCTTTATGTTGACCAAGTGTAACTGGTGGATTCCAACCCATTCGGCAAATGGACTGTTTGTCCTTGAGCTGGGGCTGAAGGAATGCTCAAAGGTCTGGTGGTGTCGTTGCAGGACCAGCTGAAGCAGTGCTTCTCCAGGCAGCCCGCGGGAGCCAAGGACACCGACACGCTCGTGCAGGAGCCCGACAGCCAGTACGGCACCTGGAACAACCCGCGGCACAGCGGGGACAGGTAAGGGCACCAGTCCCAGCGGGCAGGGCTCTGCTCAGCTGGGCAAGGGGAGAAACCCTGGGCTTGGGTGTGCACGTGTGCGTGGGGCTTCTCGAACGCCTCACGCTCGGTCTCAGTGACCACGTGGTTTCTTAGTGTGTCGGTGAAGAAATATTCCTTTAATGTCTGCACATTGCAGTAAGTTTTGAAATTTAAACTCCACCCACAGTGAGAATGCAGCATCACCACTTCCAGAATCAGTGGCAATACCTGCTTGGACTGGAATAGGCTGGTGTGGGTTGAAAGGAACCTTAAAGCTCCTCCAGTTGCAACCCCTGCCCTGGGCAGGGACACCTTCCACTAGAGCAGGTTGCTCCAAGCCCCTGTGTCCAACCTGGCCTTGAACACTGCCAGGGATGGGGCAGCCACAGCTTCTCTGGGCACCCTGTGCCAGCGCCTCAGCACCCTCACAGGGAAGAGCTTCTGCCTCAGAGCTCATCTCAATCTCCCCTCTGGCAGGTTAAAGCCATTCCCCTGATCCTGTCCCTACAGGCCCTTGTCCAAAGCCCCTCTCCAGGTTTCCGGGAGCCCCTTTAGGCACTGGAGCTGCTTGGAAGTCTGTCAGGTGAATGAAAGGTAGTGTTACAGATGCTTTTCTATTGTTAACATGATTTAATGAAATAAACCTAGAGCACTGAAGTGTGAGGGGTTTGTAACTTATACCTGTTGGGTAAATTATAGCTTCATCTACACTGAGCCAATATCCTGTCTGCTCAGTGCAGTGTGAAAATAGCATTTTATCTGGGGTTTTAATGCTATACTTGTTGAGATCTTATAGGAGACATTAATGTCAATTATGTTTGGTGTGTTCTACACTTGAGAACAGTGTGTTATCAATATTTTATTGCCTATGAGATCAGGGCAGCTTTCAGGCTGAAGTCAGTGAGCTCACTGACACACCAGCAGTGTCATCCAAGCCTTCTGTTAAATTAACTTTGATTTCAGTATGTTACAGGTATTTTCTGTCATCAGTTTCTTAACAAAGGTGCTGTCTCAGCTCCACAGCAGACAGCAATTGAGTGTAGCTTCAAACCTGGAGGATTCTTCCTGATTAAAAAAGCTCCACCTAGAAGTTCTGGTTCATTGAAGTATTGAACTCAGTCTCCATGTCCTCAAGCTTTGTTTCCACTCTAAGAAATGTTTAGTTTCTTCTGCTTTTACAGTGTAATGATGACACTATAGTGACTTTTTAGCATTTTGCCACCCCCTTGCTCTATTTTAACTTGACTTACGGCTCACTGCGGGGGACTTGCTGGTCTATTAATTCAAACAGAGGAATGACAAGAACATGCTTTTAAATATTAAATTAATAATGGGAACCTTCCTGGAATCTGCATTTTGTTTGCAGTTTGTTTTATGAATCAGAGGACTTGTCATAAGGACAAGGGCAGACGTCCTGCTGCTCTTGCCTTGGTGACGGAGCACAGCCCTGCACTCAGCTGCTGCGGTGCTTGTCTCCTCCTCTGCTCAGCCCAGGGGCAGGAACTTACAGGAGACTTGGATAATTCAGCTTTCCTGTTTTGCCTGGCTCACTTCCCTTAGACTTTATATCTCGCCAGCCACACAGCCCTGGGGCTGTGTTCCCTGGGCACCTTGATGTGCCTGCCTGAGCAGTGTGTGGCCATCGCTGAACCCGGGGCTGAGAGCACACTGGGGATATTGGCACCATGACCCGAGTCTTGGGGGGGGGGCACACAAGGAACAAATGGGGACAGGAGGGACAAAACAATGTCACCAGCCTGCTGCTGCTGTGTCAGAGGAGCTTCCAGCTTCTGGCATTTTCATAGATTCATGGAATCACAGACTGGTTTGGGTTGGAAGGAACCTTAAAGCTCATCCAGTTCCAACCAGATTAGGACCAATCATGTAAAATTAGGAGCTTTGACTCCTGGTTTCACACGATGAAGCAACACATTCTTTCTGACCTCTTAGCATCATCTTGCTAAACCTGATGAGATTTGCTTGCAGTCGACAGTGAGGACTGGTCTCAGTTTGCTGTGTGCCTGTGATGCCCATGCTGCTGGCATGTGTGTGGGCTGGATGAAGGGTAGCTTTTCAGAGAAGCGAGTGTCTGTAAATGGCACCAGTTGAACATTGTTGGTAGCTTACGGATGTGCTCATAAAGCTTGGAATCTTAATGAAGTAATAGAAGAAGATGCATAATACATCATCTTCCATGTTCTGGTGGATCTAAAGCCTAACACTGCAGATACCAAATACCATTGAAAGCAAAACCACCAGACAAACCCTTCCCCCTGGAGCTCATTAGAGCCATTGCTTAATTATCTGGGGCCCACACACTGGAGGAGGGAAGAGGCATTCACTGTGCCCCTGTGCTGGAAACCCTCTGTGCAGGGTTTGCTCTGCCAGACTGGAAATACCCCATCCACTGCTGCTTGGTAGAAGGTTGTTATTCAACAGCTCCTGAGTGTTTTCCTCTGAGATCACTATTGGACTGTACCAAATACTAAGGTCTATTGTTCAATATGTGTGTGTATATTCCTGCATAAGTGTTGAGATTTTGGGGGGTTTGAACAGTTTTCCTAGATACTTGCTGAAGAAAAGGTTCTCAGTAACAAAAGGCTCTTGTTAAGAAAAAAGCCACACATCTATATGAAATATACAATAATACATTAGTAATAGATTAATATGACTTAAAATAAATACAATCTAAGTATTATATGTGTATGTATATATCAAAGCGCCCTCCTGGGGAGAAGAAGGGAACATGAACAAGTGATCTTGAAAGCTCTGCAAGTACCTCATAGTGTCCTGCAGGAATCCACTTACAGGAAGAGTATTGACTGTTCTGTATTGATAAGCATTTATATGTATTTGAGATTATTTTACATGAGAAAAGAGAAGAAACTTTTATCAGTTTCTCTTTGCTTGAGGCCTGCAAACAGGGCATTACCCTTCAGAGTGGTTTCAAATGTACACAGTGCCAAAGTGTAAGGTCTACTGCTGTTACATATTAAACAGGGAAATCGCTGGGGGGGGGGGAAGGTATTTCCTGACTGTTATTTCCTTGCTGTTTCCCTCATCTTGTTTGTGTGTGTACGTTTGGAGGGGCCTTTGTGTTACAGTCCAATAATTACAATCTATCTGTATACTTGCATTATCCAATACACTGTAAATCCACGTAGGTAAAAAGCTGTGCTAATGAAAGTGATCCACACCCTTGCTGCTGGTACCTGCTGCCTCCAAACCTGCCTTTGGTGCTTGTTTCAGTTCTACCTTTATTTATCATCTGCTGAGTATGTGTGATCCAGACTGTCCTGGCATGTATTTGTTTACCCTGAAGTCTCACAGATTCCATTGTCTTCATTTGCAGCTTTGTACCTGAATCTCCTTCCTTGGAAAACGATGTCATTTCAACGAGGAAGCAGCCTCCAAACAGCCACCCATCCTCCCTGTCCTCGCAGACAGAACCTGCCTCCCTGGCTGATCACCATGACTTCTCGAAAGACCAAAGAAGCACGAGTTTGGATCGTTCTAGCACTGACATGGACTCTACTGATGGGACTGATTTACCTCCTCCAGGAGACACCTACCCTGATGGAAAGACCACTGACTTCTCTTTCATTGATGTAAGTTACTATAATGGGAAACAAGTTCTTCGTTAACTATATCATTACCTGTGTTGGTCACTGCAAAGCAGTGCCTTCTGGAAGCTTTGCACTCCATCTTCCTCTGCCTTTTCTTTATCACATAGAGTTTTTCCAGCTGACTTCCTGCCTGAAAAGTTTAAGATCAAAGCTACAAAGTTCTTCTGGTTTCTTTAGTGCTTAGATTTTTGAGAGATTCCAAAAAGCTGTTGACCTTGGGTCTGCCAGTGGCTTAATAAAGTTGCTGTTTCTCTTGGTGCTCCTCAGTGAGCTGTAATGGAAGAGTTAAATGGTTTTACACTGGAAGCAAATATCACAAGTAGCTACTGGCTGCTGTGCTATGAGCCAGGCAGATTCAAAGCTATGAAGACCTTTACTAATATTTTTCTTATTTACAATTGGTCTCCATCTGAAGTCACTTACAACTGCACTTTAAGGGACTTCCTTCATACTTAACCTTGCAGTTAGTATAAGAACAGTGGTTTCCTTGGCTGTGGTTAAAGGTATCTCTTTAAAACACGAATAGCTGCAAGTGCAGCTGGCAATATGCTGTTTTAATGAGTAGTTTATTCCTAACCTGAAATCTCTTGGAAAGAAAGAAAACCACGTCTCCTGAAGAGGAGATGACCAGCAAGTCTCTCACAACAAATTGCTTTAAACAAATAAATAAACTACAGCTCCTTCTTTTGCCCTGTAAATGTTATTGCTTTACTGTCACATCCAGAGATGGATGTGTTGGAAAGGACAGAGCACAGAACTTTTCCGAATGCTGTGACACTTCACTTGCAACGTGACAATTGCCTTGTTGCTGGTGAACAGCTTGATATGTCTATGGATGGCAGCCCATGAGGACAATGAAATCCCAGCACTCTGCTGCAAGAGAATTTGTGTAGTTGCTCTTTTTAGGTCCCAATCATGTTCTCGGCCTTCAGCTGGTACTAGCGAGCAAGGCTGCACTCTGAAAACACTCCAGGAACTAAAATCCTATTTATTGCAGCTATTTTTTATTAATTCAGTTAAAATAATTCATGTAGATCAGGCATCCACAGCCAAGATAGATCAAAGAAGCAGCACTGCACCCAGTTAGCCACAATCTAGCTTATCCTCATTATAAATTCTCTTTAATATAATTTTAAGTAACTACAAGAATAATAATCAGGCAAATAGCTATAGTTTAATTAAACTGAATGGGTTAATGCATTAATGTAGGGTGGGAAATCATTATGGAGGAGATTACTTTTATTTTCAGGCTGGTTAAAGTAAAGGTTTTGTCTCTCTTTACAGCAAACCACTGTTCTGGACTCCAGTGCTCTGAAAACTCGTGTGCAGCTCAGCAAGAAGAGACGCCGCCGGGCTCCTATTTCCCACTCCCTTAGAAGAAGCAGAGGGCTGGAGTTTGAAAACAGGTTTTCTTTGACAGAAGAACCAGACAATACCTGGATGTTTAAAGATTCCACAGGTATCCCTCACTACCTGAAATAATCAGCTGTGATCAGTTTGGTTGTAAGGGCAGGAATTCCTACTTGGTACAACATACCTGAAGTTGCATCGAGGTTTAACAGCAGTTTCCTTTTCCTACCTCTGGGTCATCCTCTAAATCAAGTCTCCCCCTCCATTCCTCGGAGTCTTTGGAGCAAGGGCAGCACCAGACCCGCAGAAGAGCAGGGTGAAGGAGAATGTTGTTGCAGTTTCTGAGTTGCTGGCTGCTGCCTTAAAGAGAATTTTGTTCACTGAGGAAATAGTGAGTTTGGAAATTGCTGCAGTTGGCTGCATTATCTCACATTAAAACTTATCTCACATTATGTGGTCAACCGAGATGTTTAGAAGCAGCAATATTCATTAAATTAGGAGTACCTTCTGCTCACCTGTCAGCAAGAAATCTTTCTATTGCTGAGTACCTAGTATGCTTGTTGAAACACTGAGTTCAGTCCTGTGGTGTGTTAATATAACTCTTAATACACATTTGAATGGAAAGGGAGATCTATAACAAGATATGGATAATAAAACCTGCTGACTAATGTTTTTTTCTCTCCTCTGCTTCTTTTCTTTTAAACAAATAATTAGAAGAGAAGAGAACTATGCAACAGGAAGATTCCGATGAGGAAGACAAGGTCCAGCATACCACGAGGTCACCGTCTGTACAAGCTCAGAGACTCCCCGTGTTTCCAGGAATGGATCATTCTGTTCTCAAGGTAAGTGTAGGCAGAAGGTGTCAGCTGAGAGTTAAAGCGGGTCAGGAGCTGCAGATCCTCTCCAGGAGCAGAGCTAGGAAGTTTTGCTGAAGATGCCTGCAGGGGTGGGTGTGATGCGTGGAAAAGCCACCCGGTTATCTTTCTTATTTTAACTCGTGGCTAGAAACATGAAGTGATTTGGAACAAAACAAGCTTTGCAACAGCAAACATGCTTTTGAACCTGCAAGGTTTATAAGGAATCCCTTCAGTGATTTCAGGATATGGTTTATAGGTCTCAATAATCTGTTTTCCATTCCTAAACCGTCTGAATGTTGGCTTAACAAGGAGCCCTTTTTCCTACTTTTATATTCAGGCCCAGCTGCGGAGAAGACAAGAGTCAGAGGGTTCTGGTGAAAAAAGTTCTGCTCAGCCCTTCAAATCCCCTAAACCACAGCCGCAGCTCGGAACTCCCGGTAGCAGAGTGCTGCCCCCCAGTGTAGAGAAGGAGGACAGGTGAGAGACTTCCTCCAGTGTCGGAAAGATGCGAAGACTCATTTTGGTGGGAGAACAACATAATGCAGATACACTTCCCAAGGCTGTAGAGGAAATGGGATATTCCTTTTTTGATTCTGTCATTAAGTTTTATAATTAAAAGAGGGGTTTTTTCATCTCTTAGGTCAGAAGAAAAGTCTCCTCAGTGGCTGAAGGAGCTGAAATCAAAGAAGAGACAGAGCCATTATGAGAACCAGGTTTGAAAAGGTACCTTCTGATGGAAAGAGGGGCTTTGCAGTGATGGAAGCACACATGGGGAACGTTTCCTTACCATGTCAGTGACACAGCTCTGTAAGCATAAACGCTGAAGCAGGAGTGTGCACCTCGAATGTGCAGTAGTTCTGTGCTGAGGCAGAGCAGTTTGCCTAGAAGTTTTCATTCACAGGTGATACAGATCCACTGGTTGTCTGCAGATAACTTAATTTTAACAGCATCCAGTCTGCTTGTGCTTCCATCGAGTTAGCACATTAAATAGGACCAAGACAACACTACAGAAGTAGTACTGGTTTGTGGGGGCTTTCCTGTCACACTGAGAGGGGTCTGACTGTTTTCTTGACGGTGTCATACCATGACTTGATTGCTTCTGTGTTTTCTTTGCAGGTAGTGGTTCTAACTAGAAGAAGATGAAGAAGTTTAACAGAAGCCTTAACTCATCTGAACCTAAAATTCACACGTCACGTTGCTGCTGTTTGCTTCCTGCCTCAACTGCTATGTGCATGGTGCCTTCCTGTTTCGTGGAGAAAGCTGCTTCATCTTCATAGTCAAATACAAAGCTGTATCTTTTCAGATGTGGCCAGTCACCCTCGGCCTGCCTGAAAGAAGAACACGTGGGTCATTGGTAGCACTTCAGAAAGTCAGGAAAGATGGGAATACTTGATGTAGGAGCAGAAAAGTCCCTCGCTGTTGAGCAGAGACTACATTTCTCCATAGGTTTTCAGGGACTCAGAAGGGTGACTGCTGGTAGCCACATCAGGAGTAAGGCTGGGCTTTGTGTTTGGTTATGAAAATAACAATTTTAATCAAATTTATCTTTTTCTTTTTCTTTTTTTTTTTTTTTTTTTGTGGAAAAAATAGTAAGCTCCTGTTTAGACTGAAGTCTGTGGAAGGTGAGAGTGAGCGAACAAATGATGTTTACTGCCATATTGCAAAAGGAAACTTGATTATTTTTTGTAAAATGTATTTTTGATTGGCTTATATTTACATGTGATCTGCTGAGCCAGCAGATGGTATAATTTTTAGATGAACAAAATGTTGACTTTTGTCACTCTTGAAATGGTATATTCTGTGCTTTGTCAGCATGTGGAATAATTGCTTCATTGGAATGTCCTTCCTAAAAAGGATCAAGCAATAATGTCAACCAGTTCTCTCTAAAAACCATAACTGTGTAAATACTGTTTTTATAACAAAAAAGGAAGGGAAGAGGGAGGATGTTACACTCATATCAGGGTTCCAGTTAATTCTTGAATGTCACTTTAATAGCAGTTTGGATAGTCCCACTTCATAGTTTTATTTGTTAATCTGTAAATACCAGGTTTAAGTTTTTATTTTTATGCTGATTTTATGGAATAACCTAAATGTGATCTTCAGCTTCTCAATCATTTACTTTCCTTTTGCTAAGACCGATGTTCTAATAGCGGCGTAGATCTCATGCACAACACGGGTGTTACGGATACCACTGATCTCTCAAATATGTTACTATCTTTGAATACAGATTCTGAAATAGCAACCGAGGTGTCCACGTAAGACATACTTTATTCTCTCCCCAAATAAGTGCTCTTTTCAGTAAACCTTGTCAAGATGTAGCCCCTCGAGGGAGGTTATTCTGTCATGTCAGTATTCCTCACGCAGAGCCCAAACGCCGTGGCTGGGGTGGGAGCAGGGGCTGCTCCTTCCTTTGCCCTCCCCATGTCCTGCTTTTGGGCTTCTCTGGATATTAATGATAAAGCACCAGCACTTGAACTAATTTTCCTTCTTCTTTTTTTACAATCAGCATTTCGGAAAGCTTGATCTTACTGGGGTTACCACAGTGGTGCATCTGCGAGCCAGAGTGGCATGCCTGCTCTGCTGTCTGTCAAGCTTGTAGCTGCCAAAACCATGTGCCAATTCTTCTCATGGAGGAGTCATAGAGGAGGGGAATTTTAGTCCCAGTCTGCTCATAGGAAATAACAGCAGTATGTCAGGAGACAAGTCCCATATGCCCAGATCTCTCTCCCAGATTTAGTTCCGATAGCAGCTGCCCGTACTTAATGGAGATGAAATGAATATGTCATCAGAGCTCTTCCAGTGTTAGGGTTTCACAGCCCCTTCTGCTACCAGTTAAGAAACGATCACCCCAGATTTCTGCCAAGCCTTTCATTCTGTGTGGGTTTAACCTGGGCCACGAGATGGGCTTCCATTTGGATGCAGGCAACCACCACTAAAGAGCTGCTCTCGGCTCACTTTACATGTTGCACATAATTTCTTCCCTCTTCTTTAGCTGATGGTGGAAACGACAACTCTTAAAGCTTCGCTTGTGTGTCTTTTGGGATGTGTTTTGTGTTGGCAGCACTCGAGGGTACCATCAGTTCCATACCCCGTGTGCCACACGCTTGGGTCCCCCCGAGCAGCAGCGTGTGCGGGTGTGAGAGGAGCAGCGATGCTTTGCTTACTCAGATGAAGTGGGGCTGACTTCAGACAGTACCTAGAAATCATGTAAATTCCCCCTGCTCACGAGAGTATTTACCCAGGCTCGATGTTCAAATTCAGCAGGTTGAGAGTGTTGCATTACCAATAGCTGGAGGATTTACTGGTTCTTGGTCTAATAAATGAAGGCCAGAAGTTGTGTAGCTGGAGTGTTTGCTCTGTGTTTGAGGAAACTGAGGGGATTAACACCGGGTTTCCACAAAGCCCTTTGAATGTGTATGCATTTCCACATCTGCTTGGACAATGCACTGAACCTTACTGTAACTGGTAGTTTAACCTACTACTGAGAAATGTTTAATGCTTAAATGTCTAATTAAAAAGCATCTTTAGAATGTTGTTGAATGGGAAGGTGTTTTTTCTGCTCTATCATTTCTTTATGTTGTACATGGATTAAAGACCTACTTCAGGTTATCACTATGTAATAAAAGATATATAAATATGTTATTACTACTTAAATGATAGAACATACTGTAATACACTTTATATAATTCTATTTTAACTCCAAATAATGCTTGTTTGAATTTTTTTATGCTTTTACTTTTGTTGCCACTTACTTCTTTTTGCTGTTAGTACAAGATGGAAGTGAGCTCTTGGCCTCAGCACTTCAGGGATGAGTCTTCATGAATTACTGGAACCTGCCTTAGAGCAGGTTCCATTTCTTGTCCTAGCAGAGGCTGAGTAATAACAAGTGTGATGGAGATCCTGGCACTCCAGGACCTCTACCTAATGTTTTTTAAGAGTCTAAGTAGATGTAATTTGGAAGTCCTTCCTGCTAGCACTGCTCTTGTTCTTACCAGAAATCCTTCCTCCAGTTCAGTTTGGGATTTACACAGCCACTGTGTTCCATTTTATTGGAATCCCCGCTTGTGGATTTCTTCCCTGTTATTTTTGTGTCTGCAGATGCACATCTTCAAGGTCTGGTGCAGCTGAATTTGAGCTCTGAGCTGCTCAGATTCTCACTGCTTTGGTTTTACTTCCTGTGGAGAAAGAGGCAACATTTCTGTTCTTCAGCCTTTGAAGTCTGAAAGTGCCCCTCTAGGAATTACCCCCTCCTTCTGCTTGCACAGAAGTTTGTTTCACCCTCTATTTGTTTGCAAACAATTATTGGGGAACTGTTAAACACTGTGTGTCAGATTCAGAAATGCAAACCCTTAACTGGCCCTTTCATCCGGAGGAGCAGCATCCGTTCGCTTATAACCTTTAGTACTTGTGCAAACACACTGGAATAGGCCTCCTGGCTTAGGTATTAAACCGAGGATGTGGTTTGATGTCAGGGTGTTTAAAGGAGAGCAAAATAGCTTAGTGGGGATCAGGGCAGTTCAAAGGCAAATATCACATAAATAGTTTAAATGCAATGTGTTAAAGTCTGTGCCCCGCTAAAAGGTGCTTCTGTCTCGAAGCCTTTTCCCCTTTATGTGAGAATCCTGGTGCTGATACTGCAGTGTCGTTGCCCTTTGTCTTACTGTGAGTAGGATGGGAGAGAACCTTTGGCAGACGTTTAACTGGATCCTGTGAAGCCAGAGGAGCCGTGTATCCACAGCTCCAGTGGTCTGTGTGTGGTGTCCCGAGTGCGGGCAGTGAAGCCATGGAGGAGCACAGGATTGCCAGCACGGACTGGGATGTAGGGACAGGACAAGGGGAATGACTTTAACCTGCCCGAGGGGAGATTGAGATGAGCTCTGAGGCAGAAGCTCTTCCCTGTGAGGGTGCTGAGGCGCTGGCACAGGGTGCCCAGAGGAGCTGTGGCTGCCCCATCCCTGGCAGTGTTCAAGGGCAGGTTGGACACAGGGGCTTGGAGCAACCTGCTCTAGTGGAAGGTGTCCCTGCCCGGGGCAGGAGGTTGGAGCTGGAGGAGCTTTAAGGTCCCTTCCAACACAAACCACTCTATTAAAAACAATGGTATCTATTAAACATGATGGTATCAAGCCTGTTTTTAAAGGAGCTATTGTATAGATTAACATTTTATATTGTTCCACATAGCCTTATAGCTTATGTAAATATGGGTCACAATAAATATATTGTGCTATAGAGAATATTTTGTACTACATAGTTTCCTAAGTAATAAAGATATTCTGGCTGCCGTGTATTGTACTGTACCATTACCATTCCAGTCCAGCTTTACCAGATAGTAGGAAAAAACAATCTATTTTCTAACACTATAACCATTTCTCAAAGGGATTTAAGAGGCTGACAGCAGAAGGAAATTGAGTTCTGTTAGGAAGGCAAATCAGTGAGATCTAGTGCCCCTCTTGTCATGTTTCTGTAATTGCCTTATCAACGTGCAAGCTGCGAGCGTGGCAAGGAAGGTTCATGGGCACTGCAGAGCTCGGTGCAGTGGGGACACTGGCCAGGAAGGGACTGGGGGCAGAGTTCTGTGTTTCTAATGTGTCAGAACCAGGTGCTGTTGTGTTTGGTGAAGGAGGCAAATTAACCCAGCCCAGGCTCGCCTCTGAGCGCCCCTCCTGTGCGGAAGGGATTTGGTATTTTAGAGCCAAGCACTTCGATGTGCAGAGGACCTGCAATAGGAACGGGCTGTACCAGGCTGCTGACCGTGCCGGGCTCTCTGTACGTACCATGGCCACAAGCAAGCTCATGGCGAGCTGTGCTGCCACGTTAACGTCGTGTTGCCGAGACCCTCATCCCACCCCAGCTCGATTCCATGCAGGGGAGCTGTGCAGCACCCATGGATGGGCTCCAGCGGGACAGGCAGAGCTCCTCGTGGTGGTTGGACTCGGTGTTGGAGGAGGGTTGCAGTGGCTGTGGATGGTCTGTGCCACACGGGGCTTTGTGCATCATCCCCTGCTCCGTGCCAGGGCCGAGCTCCCTGGGGAAGCTGCCCCATGGCCGTGCATCGGTGATGGGATGGGGATGAGGAACCTCACCATGAGCAGCTCTGATGGGCGGTGTGATGCAGCACAGCGCAGCAGGGCTCCATCCGGGTGCTGTCATGGGCAGGGTGGTTTTCTGACCATCTCCCACTTGGGCAAACTCCAAGTTTGTCCAACCTGGCCAAATGGACCTGGGTTTGGGTGTTTTTGGGAGCTGTTTTCTGTGCAGTTCTTAGGTTCAAGTTGAGATGCAGGTGGGAAACCCTGCAAGAGATGCAGTGAATGGAGAGGTGTGGAGTTGAATGGAGCTTTGTGCTCACCGAAGAGGGAATCGGGCCCACTACCAGACAAGTGGAAGGCTCTCAGCGTGGTGCCTGGTGTGGAAGGGCTGCATTCCCTCCCGTTAGATCGTGCTTCACCTCTTGAAGGTGGATGAACCCACGAGCAATGCCCTTGGCTCCCAACAGCCTGTTGCACACCCCGGTCTGTGTGTGGGATGCTCCTGGGAACCACGTGGGGCAGGGAGATGGACTGCGGTGTACGGGAGGAAAGGGAGCTTGGTGGAGGCAACCTTCCCCTTGAGGGGTCACACTAAGCAGTACCCAAATCCCAGTGGCCATTCCTGCCCTCCTGCCCTGGTACCAGCAGAGCTCCCGGGAGCCCCCCGGGTCTCTCCATCCATTCCAGCCCAAACTGTAACCCTTCTGCATGTTTTTGCTCTGTGCTGTGTTTGGTTTCCAGGCCCAACCCTCCCGTTTACTGCTGATGGCAGAGTTTTCCCTGGCAAGAGGCTGCGTGAACGTGCTGATGTGAGTTTCCACGTTAATCTCCTGTAAAGCGCGCGGCCGTTCCGCAGGGAGCGCCGGGGGCACCTGAATGCCGTTGCCATGGGGCGCCGCGAGCCCGCCCTATTCAGATGGGATCTCATGGGTGGAATTCCGTGGACGCAGCTGCTGTATCAGCGCCCGGGCAATGTGCTGCTCTGGGCAGAAGCAGCACATAAATAGGTGGGTGCCTGCGCCGGCCGCAGAGCGGAACTGCGCTGGAGAGGTACCCGCAGCACCGCCTGGAACGGGCTTTGGGGGAGCATCGGAGTGTCTGAGTCGAGGTCCAGCATCTGCCAACGCTTGGCTTGGATTGAGGACCCCGGTCAATGCGGTTTCTTTTATTCCTCTCCTATTAACCTCTTGCCAGCCCCATGGCAGGCGCGTTCCGATGGGTTTCCTGTTTGAGGAGGAACTTTGGGAGATGTTCCTGGAGAGCAGCAATGGGCTCTTGCTGCCGTCCTACCAGCCAGGGGCCTGATGGCCCTCGAGACACTGGGAAAGTCAGGTGTATGTTAGTGGGGAGAGATGGCAGCAGCTGGAAGCTGAAAATCCTGCTGGAAACAAAGGATGGGCCTTTAGATGTGAGTTTAGTGAGCAACTGGGGGAGCTGGCCAGGGACAGAGG
>NW_009918884.1:70137-70678 GCF_000696875.1 Nestor notabilis
GAAGATGGCTTGGTTCAGCCATGGGCTCTCTGGCTCCATGGTGATGCCTGGGTGAGGATGCAAAGCCCGTGTGCCAGAGGGATTGAGGATGGATAAGAGAGCGCTTCCTTCTAGCCTGGGCACCCCTGGGGCTTTCCAGCAATCAGGGGAACTGACTTAACTTTGCTGCCTGTTCCCAGCCAGCTTCCTTTGCTGTGTTTTAGTACATCATTTACAGGCTGATACCTCACCTTAACCTCCTCCAATTTGGGTTTTCCAGGCACAATGACCGAGCAGCAAAGTCCCCCCGAGCAGATGGCGACCGGGGAGGGTGCTGGCGAGCGAGGTGGCACTTACAAGGTACCCTGGGGGCAGCTGCCTGTGCAGGGGCTCTGGGTGGTGCTGTCGGTCCCTGCGCACCGCGGGCTCTCTGCTGGCACCGGGGAACCAAGCGCTCCCCGGCTTCACCGGTGCAGCAGCGCCTCAATGTCACTGCCGGGGTGAACCCGCTCCTGTGGCCGGAGGGAGGCTCCGACCCAGGGATGTGCCGCTGCCTGGCAGG